>NW_022900947.1:13632603-13668380 GCF_012274545.1 Fukomys damarensis | reverse complement strand
ATAATTTTTTTCCACTCAAACTTTGTGGTCTCTATGCTTAAGGAAAATAAAGATCTCTTTGTTTGAGGGGAATGGCTTACTTTTAAAATATTTTATGTGGTATATAAATAGAGACTATTTTTATTTTTTGCATACTTTGGCAATATCACAAAGTATTGTATGTCAGGCATCATAAGGACATGGGATGATTTAAGGATAATTTCATAAATCTTTAATACATTTAATACATTTATGAGGAACAACTGTGAGGAAGTTTGAAAACTCGATTATCAGGAGAGACTACATATTGTAGAAGGTCTCTTGCTCTGGCCTAGGTTCGCCTCTGGCTCCTTATCAGGGCCACCTCTCCAGGTGCTCCATTCACAGTCACAGCTGAGGACTTCCTGTCTCAGGGGGATGTAATGCTTTGAATGCATTCTTGCTTTTTTCAGGACCATTTCCTCTACTAGGGATGCTAATCCAGTTTGCTTTATCTCATTTGCCGTTTTGCACTGACCAATTCCCATTTGCCCTCTTAAACATTCCTTAAGTATCAATCTGTGTCCCTCCCATGCAGAATTAATTGGCCTGCCACAACACCGAATGCAGCTTTCATTATGAATTATTTACATACCCATCTCATCCATTAGTGCAAACATTGGTCAAAAGCAAGGACTGTGCTTTATTCATCTTGTGTTTTATCTCATGTGCTTTGTGCTGAGCCTGGCATAGAGCAAGTATTTGTTCACCAGGTCTATGGTCTGGGATTTGCTAATTCTGTAGTTTAACTGAAACTTGGTGAAAGACACCGAGAGGTCATGTGTATCCTATCGTTGTTTTAGGGAGAATAGTGGAACAAAAAAGAAACTCTGTCTCTTTGTTGGTGTAAATGGTGTGATCTATTTCATCGTTTTGGCAATAAAGTCACATTTTTCTGATGTTAAGATCCTCTTTGTCCCAATTAGCAGGAACCAGTTTCTGTGCTTTGAATTATTATTGGTATCCAAGGAACAAATTATTTGTAAGTCTGTCTCATCTACTCAAAGCCAGAATTCAGAGTCGTGCAGAATTGAACTGCACACTTGGCCCTAGACAAATTAGGGGTGGTGGTGGTCAATGCTTTCTTATTTATGATGATAAAATATGTACAATATAAAATTTGCTGTTTCATAAAGTGCGTCATTCAGTGGTATTAAGTAGCTCCATCTTGTTGAAGCATCATAACTATCCATTTCTAGAACTTTTGCATGATCCCAAACACCAAATAAGCATGAACTTGTTTTTTTCCCCTTTCTCCTATCATACTGCAACCTCTTTTCCGCTTTTGATGCATTTGACTTTTTATGAATGTAGATATGTTATACGAGTACAATCACATAATGTTTATACATTTATATCAGACTCATTTCACTTCATATGATATAATCACAGTTCATTCACATTGTGAAATGCATCACAATTTCTTTCCATTACAAGACTAAATATCAGCTTGCCTGTACTTGCTCATCCATTTACCCATTGACAGACTCTTGGATTGTTTGTAGCTTCCTGGATGCTGTGAAAAGGGCACCCATATATACTGTTGCACAATTATCTGTTTAGTTACCTGGAGTAAATTCTTTTGAGTCTCCATTTTAAAGCGGCTCATATGATAATTCAGCGTTGAATTCTTTGAGGAACCCCCATACTTTTATTTTCAGGTTGACTGTACCATTTTATATTCCCACCAGCAATGCAGTTTCTCTACATCTTTACAACTGCTTCTTTTCTGTTTTCGTTTATTAAATTTTACACAAACCATCCTTTTGGGCATGGGAGGATACTTCACATTTTGTTGCTACTGTCACTTCTAAAATTAAGTTTCTGCCCCCAAAAAGTCCTTTATATTGAGGGAGCAAATTCACCAGTGGGGTGACTATTAATGTTCACACTTTTAAAATAATATGACAAAATAATAGAAAAGTGGATTATCTTCAGCCTAATCAGGTGACTCTTGCTTTGATGAAAAAACAGTTGCATGGAAGCAACACAGGGCTCTCTAGGTAAAAGCCAAAGAGGAAGGCTGGATGATTTGCAACGTGTTTTTTCACCTGTCATGAACATTGTAGCAGATGATGGAGAGTCCATTAGTCTGGAGCTATTTATTAAAGACCACAAGAGCAGAGCGCTAAATGGACAGCAGCTGAGAATGGGATATAAACCTTTTCCTGTTTTAAAATACTGAGATTTAGGGTTTGTTACTGCTGTGGTTTGGGTTTGGTTTGTGTCTACTTCTTAAACTTTCATGTACTTGAGACTTGAACACCAGTGAGAAGTGATCCAAACTTTAAGAAGTGGAGCCCAGTGTGAGGTCGCTGGGGGTACTGCTCACAAAGGGGTTAACATTGTTCTATTATTCTCCCTGGATCCCAGTTAGTTCTTGGGAGAGGAGCTGTTACAAAAGAACAAGACTGGCTCCTATTCTCCGGGTGTCTTGCCCTGTGATTCTTCTCCAAAGCTCTCCTGCCCTAACACCACGAAATCAGGAAGGTCCTCACCAGAAGACAAAGAATAAGGTCATCCAATCTTGGACTTTCAGCTTTCAAATCTGAGCTAAACAAATCTCTTTTCTTTCACATGTAGAATAGATGTCATCATAAATGAGAAATTGAAAAACTATTATCCAAAGACAAACAACATTTACCAAACCAGATAATTTCCATTTTAATCTAGTGAAAGATTATTTTAAAAAGTATTTAATGTTAAATTCTGTATCTAAACTATTCTCTAGATCAATATTTTACTAAGGAAAGACCACAGAGTACTATACCCCTGCCAACCACTACAACTTTGCCCAAATATTTAAACAATATGAAATAATATGTTTCACTATAGAGGTTTCAACTTAAAAAAAAATCTTATTTTGTGTGTTCTTTTTAGCAAATGTGCTAATTATATAGTGTTGTAAAGTATGATGAAATTTGTTTATATTTTATTCCCATAAATACTTTTCTTTTTCACTGTCATTTATTCATTTATCTTCTCATTCATTCATTCATTCATAAATACATTTAACAACCACTTTATATATTGTGTATGGTGATGGAGATTAATGTGCATGTGTTTTCAGTGTTTGTGTTTTTGAGTGGTGTACTAGTTGATAGGTCTCCAGATATTGTCACTATGCTGAAAGACTTTGCAGTCCAGTGTAATATATAGTCACAGTACTCACATAAGCCTTCAAGAATTGGAATCACTAAATTATAGTGGTAGGTCAATATTTTCAGAATAATAGTCATTTGGACAATAAGTGGTGATATCTTCCAGCCCACACAATTCAACTGGAAAAGATCCATTCTGTCCAAAAAGCATGTGCTATTTTACTCAGTGAGCATGAAGGGCAGTTGTGAGGATACGGATGGCTTGTATTGTCTGAAATGTAATGTTAGGATGGGAAACACAGTTTTTAGAGGAGAGCACAGTGCTAAATGATATGTAATGAATTTTTTCCTATCATCATTTCAGATACATTCCAACTCTTTTTTTGATGCAAGTGAAATACAGCTATGACTGATAACAGAAACTCTCTCTACCTGACTCCCACTCTAACTGTGCTGCCATGAAATGTTTATTCAGGAATTGCCAAGATTTCCTAAATGTAGCTCATCATATTATTTTCCATTTTAAATAATTTGATACTTTGGAACCCAGTAGATTTCTGAAATTTTTTGCTTCTCTCTCCATTTTTTTCTTTATTATCATTCAAGGAATTTTTTTTTCTAGATATTAGGTTTTGACTTCATCCTGTTTTTCTCCTGTTACCTCATATGGTGATGTATGGAGTTGTAGGACTTTACCTCTAGCCATGTAAATGACTCCTAAGTCAGTATATGAATTACTTATGTCCTAAATTGCATCCCCATCTTCACAATTAATTGGTGGGTATCTATTCTTAGACATTATTTAAATGTTTCAAAATTAAACAGCTCAAAAATGAAATTCTCTTTGTTTATTTATCTTGCAAATTTACTAAGGTTACAAGGCATCAAATCATATCCTTGTTATTAAGACCATGATGTAGTTTACATAAATCTCCATTCAAATATCAACTTTACTGTAAAAGTTATGAGGCCATGAATAGTTACCTAACATCTCTAACATCTATTTTCTCATTAATAACCTAGGATAATATTAGCAACTATCTTAGCAGGATATTTATTTAAAATTATTAATGCATGGGGAACACATTCTGTGAGTTGGATACAGTGTAATTTCAAAACAATGGTAGTCTTTATTAATATTTAATATTATCACCGTGTTTAAAATGAGAAAACAAATATGTTACTTCTACCCTCAAAATATTACATTAATTATTTACTTTCCATTTCCACTTAACAGTTTTCATTTCAACTGTTCTACTTCCCTGCTTCTATCACGGAGAAAAGGGCATTTGATTTAGGTCTTAACTGCTGGACAAGGTTCAGCAGAAAAGGAAATGATGGGGTATTTTAGGTGAGAAATGCATTAAACAAGAAAATGATCATTGTTTTCAATGACAAACAAATTCTGGTGTCTCTCAGAGGCCTGGAGTTCATTCAGGGGATGTATGTGGCAGTAGACTTTCAATTGGATTTGTTGTGTAGACATCATGTATCTTGTTCCATGGCACGAGGGACAAGGGAAAATGCCTGGAGAAGGCTCATCCTTAACTCTGATTTGGGAGCAGAGTTAGGCATAAGAATATACACAGTGAAATAGACAGACATGACAGGCAGAGATGAGGATGTTGCAGAAATTATGCTTTTTGAGAAATGATATTTCATTAGTCTTGAAGAAAAATTACAGAGAGCAAAATATGATTTAAGAGAAGCCAGGCTGTATTTCAGAGACTGGACTCTGGTCTCTGAGGTAAGGAAGAAACCAAAAGAGCTAGGCTGAGAAAACCCTGGTTCACAGAAGTTACCAAAAGCAGGAATCCGAGTGTGGAAGAAGATGGAAGAAGTCTACTTAGTGGGACAGGCATATCACGTAAATTAATGAATTCAGGAAAAAGGCAGGAATTCAAGCGAGAAAAATTATGTCCATGAAGCTTCCTGTTTTTAGGCAGAATTCCCTTATACACACTTGACATTTTTCTGGGGTTTTGTTCGCTGCATTTATCACATCACAAGGAGACCACTAACAAAATAATACGAAAGACTTGCTGCTCTGTGATGACGGAGACCAGGTTGCGCATTTTATCTCTGGTGTCTGACTTATGTAAAGTAATTCTTCATTGACTGAATAAACGAATAAATGATGAATACGTGAGAATCTTAACTCATAATGCTCTTCATAGGGAAGACAAATGAAATGTTTTGGTAATGTATTTTAATTTTATAAAGACATATAATACTGATGAAAATTTCTTTTCAATGGAATGAAAGTGGCCATTATTCCCTGCTGTGTTGGATTGTGCCCTCTAAGTTGAGATGCCAGGATATAATCAGATATGCAGGAGATTTCTTAAATATCAATCACAATTACAAGAGGTGAATTATGAGAAGGATCGGAACACTATCGGAGCCTTCTGTCTGAGATGCTGTTCCTACAACTTGGAAAGTAGAGGGGAAGGAAGGGTGATCAGGTAAGAAGGGGCTCAGATTGGAACAAAGTTCTAACTAAATCCCACACATGTGAAGGGAGTTGTTGGGTCTGTGGTGAATGATGGTGCTTCTGGAATAAATGAGCTAGCATTGTGGCCTATTATGATCAGCCACTGGTTGAGGAGTGGGTCCTAAGGTGAATGATGCCATGAATCCAAAGCTATCACAGCTTTTCAACTATGCTTCTCACTGAAGCAGGTTTTCCAAAGAGAGTTTGGAGAGCATAGCTCCATGGGTGATCTATGTTTATATCCTGGAAACATTACAGATCAGTTTTGAAACATGAGGTTTCCACCATGTTTCTGTTAGATGTTTCTCTCCGATGGAAACCAGAAATTCAGGGCAATCTATGACAGTAACAGTAACATAGTGATTATACAGTGAAAGTTACTGGTAGAACTTTAGCACTTTTGCAAATCACACTGGGGAAAAACACTCTGACATTGTCTATTGTAATTTATACAGTAATTCCTTGGACAGGAAAAGGAATAAGAGTAAATATCTTGTCAATGTATGAGAATAATATAGTTATTTGCTTTCTGATGGACTTTTAAAACTTTGAAGTTATGCACAAAATAATATTCCAATTTAAATGGGGACTTAATCTTGAAAATAACAAACCAACATGTAAGTACCAATCCAAGACAACATACTTCATATTGTGGAGAAGTATCTTGATCATATTTTTTTTTTTTTTGGTACTGGGGATCGAACTTGGGTCCTTTCATCTGTGAGGTAGGTGGTGGAACCACTGAGCTAAATCCCTGGCTTGATCATGTTCTGAGTACAAAAAATTAAAGTGAATATTTTTCACATTTAAGATATGGTGTTTAAGAAAGGCTTAACTAAAAAAACTACTGATTAACTTCTTTGATTTAGATAGGTATATATTTCAAGGAACTTTGAAATGGGGAACAAGTTGAGAAATCTTCCATTGTAGTTCATGGTGGACAATTATGAGCCTTTTTTTTTTTGTCATTAGGAAGTGGCTGTCTTCCTCTGTCTTTCAACTGAAAACCCATGCTATCAGGCCTTCTCTTTTGATCTCATTATGCTCTTTTACACTTCTGGGTTTTGGAATATATCATTTAGACTGAGTGAACCAAATTTATAGAAATCTATGTGGGAAGATTTAAGATATGCATAAAGCAAGTAAGAGATAGACAGCAAAAGTAGATGAACTAGAATGAAAAGCCAGGTTCTCAGATTTCCCCCCATGCATTCTCACACAAAAAAATCAAAATTACTTTTTAATCAAAGACAGTAATCCTATTGGTTTAGTTTGACTCTTGTTACATAAAATGACATAATGGGATGTCAATATATTATGATGACTGATACAAAAGGAGTATTAGTGTAGCCTTTCTTTTGACCTATGCCCTATAAATGAGGTGGTCATTCAAGAATTATTCTAAAGTGTCTATATGAATTATTCTATCTGATTCCGTCTATAAAGATGATAGATGTTGGGCCAGGGATTTAGCTCAGCGGTTCAGTGGCCTGCTTTGCAAGCACAAGGACCTGAGTTCAATCCCCGGTACCAAAAACAAAGAAAAAAAAAAGATGATAAATGTTTTAATTTGTGCTACCAGAACAAACACCAGACACTGGATAATTTATAAAGAGCATGTACTTATTTCTTACGGGCTTAAATTCTGAAAGTCTAAGATCAAAGTACCAGTATCTGGTAAGGGTCACTGTCCAATTCCAAGATGGCACCTGGGTTCTGTACCCCTTGTAGGGGCGGGATATCATACTGCCCATGGAGGAAGTTGTTAGGGCATGAAAAAGTGTGACAATCCCTTTCAGTGGGGGCATCTAATCCCTTTCATAAGGCCAGAATTCTCTTGACTCAAGCACTTCCTAGAGACGACACCTTATACTACTATCAATCGACGACATCTGAAATTTGAAGATGATACATTCAAAACTATAACAGATAAACTATTGCTCTCACTAGAACATGGAACTACCATTTCTTTTTTTAACTGGTATATGATTATTTTCATTGTGGGGAGTTAATACATATACATGGCATTTCTTAATTCATTTTAAAATTTTAATTCCCTCCCTTCCCCTCCCCTCCATTTTACTCCCTTCATCTCTTGGATGAATTTGTATATTATACACACTATAAAGAATTATAATTTTTATACATCTTTGTAGTATACGATGATTACATTCCTCATAGGGACAACTATTCTTTTCTTTTTTGTTTCTGTTTTTATTCATCTTTGTAGTATACGATGATCACATTGCTTATAGGGACAACTATTGTTTTGGTTTTTGTTGTTGTTATTTTGTACTGTGGATTGAACTCGGGGCTTTGTGCTTACAAGGCAGGCAGCAGAACCACTAAGCTAAATCCCTGGCCCAGGAAAACCACTCTTTAAAGAAAATTCTCCCAGCCCAGTTCCTGAGTAGAGAATGATGTGTAGAACTATTTATTCTGTTAAAAATTTAAATTGAATCCATTTTTTTTCTCATGCCAGTGCATGAACCATGATAATATCCAAACCTACATGTGTCAGTTAGAAAATCTGGTGTATTCATGTCAGTATAAAGTAGTGACTCCTTTATCCCTTATCTCTAGGCGATATCAAATGGTTCACTTGTAGAAACTCTACTACATTTTGGGTCATGCTATATTCCCATCAAGATTGCAATTTTTGCAACAACAACAATACAATTTTTATTCTATCAGGACCCTTTGGATATGCATAATGATCATATTTATCATAGGGATTTTGTACCTGTACATAGCATAACTTGAATCTTTTTTTCTCAATCTCATACCCTCCCTTCAAGCCTTTATCCTCTCCCCATTTACAAAATCCTTATTTCTGTTTTATCTTTCATCCTTTTTCCTTAAATTTTGCCTTCCTTTTCTCTCCCCCCTCCTCCTTTGTTCCTCTTCCTATTTGAACATATTCTTCCTACTTCCCAATTTCTGTCATTCATTTTGGTTCTTATTTACCCCTTTGGTTTCTCACATGAGAAATAATTCGATATAGAAACATGTGTGTTCAATTTATTTAGCTTAAAATTATGTTTGAGGGATATGAAAGATGTTGCTGTTTGTAATGTCTAGTTTTATAGTAAGGACAAACAATATTCCCAAATTTATTTTTAAATTTTATTATATTAAGCTCTTTTACTATGAAAATATGAAAGGTGACATATTTTGCTTCTGTAAGGAGTAGCCAGCCTAGCAAGTTGTTTGCATTATTATTTTTAGGATTTCCTGTGGATGTCTGGTAAATGTCTTTTTTGTAGCAATTAAAAGATAATATCTACCATGTAATTTTTAAACTCAACAAATTTATATATGTAATCACTTCATAAATAGGAGTAAGTACCATTGCAACAGGGCTTAGTAGAGAGGAAATTCATACTTATACTGTGTATGGTTGTAGAAATTATATACAGGAAATAGCACAGAAATCTTAATTCAGTAATGTATCATTTCATATGAGAATCTATTAACATCAGCATAACACATTATTGAGGAATAAATATTAACCGATGGAAATATTTTTCATAATGACCAAAACTGTGTCTACAATTTGATTGCAAGATACCCTTCAAAGTTTCTATATGTGATATGATATTTCATTTGATCTTCATTATTACATTCTAAGGTAGGTATCATTATGATCATTTATATACAACATACCTGAGACTTGGTTATGTATGTTGTCCCAAGTCACAAAAATATTCAGTGGTTACCGCCCCCACCCCAATGCTAGGTTAAGCCTTTTTGGAGCAGGCCCAGTATCAGAATGAATTTTAAAATGAAGAGTTAAAGAAAGACATTCTCTCTCATGTCTCAGAGCCTTGAGGGTATAGTGTTCACAGTGGCCTGGGGACTGCATTTCAGCTTTCCCCTGCACATAGATTAGGGTATAGTGTTCACAGTGGCCTGGGGACTGCATTTCAGCTTTCCCCTAGGCACTTGGATTTGTGATTGCCATTCCTGTTTACATCCCTCGGGCAGATTGAATAACTAGATGAATAAATGAATCTTGAAAAAACAAAGGGAAACAATAAATAATTACTTTAAATAATCAATTAAGTGCTTGTTGTATGATTTTTATAGATATCTTTACACTACCCACTACAGTAAAGGGAGAAGTCAAAAGCACTTGCTTTTGATCATATTTTTGTTAAGTAAATATATATTCATATTTCATGTTACTTGCAGGGACTATTCAAATTGTCTCCCCAAATCCAGTTGACATTCTTTGGATATTGCTTATTCCTTCTTTGTTGTATTATACAGATAAAAATTCCTTTGTGTAAAGAGATCAGTTCTGAGTCAGACCGAGTTTGAATTGAGTTCCCAATGCTATTGGCTGTATAGCACTGGTCAACCTGTCACACTTTCAATGCATCAGTATTTCCAGAGTGAATAAGAAAATGAAGCTGTCTTGAAATTTATTGTCCTTGGATTTTATTTTGTAAATATATATATAAACTAGGTCAAAGACTACTCAAGTAAAAGTCTAATTTTAGATGGGTGGGGAGTGAAAAGAAGATGGATTCTACCAATCTTATTGTGAACACAACTCAAAAATAATTCATGGGAACACACAAAGAAACTGGCAGAACTTGTACTAAGCTGAGGCATAGTTCATTTGAGAAGCAAAGAAAGATGAGACTTATTCATGCAATGCCATAATTTGATCTTCTCTGATTTGAGACATCAGTAACATCTGAGAAATTCTTTCTCTACTAGTGGCCAATTTGACCTCTTATTTTCCTCTGATATTAGAAGAATCACTTTCTTATAGGAAATCTTTTAATTGACAGGATATTGAAAAATTGCAATGCAATGGACATTGCTGTAGTTTGGATCTCAAATGTACCCCAATGGCCTAAGCATTTAACATTTGATTCCTGGATGGAGGCACTTTGGGGAGGTCGAGGGATTTTGAGAGCTACTGCATTGTAAGAGGTCTTCAGGACACTGGGCCATGCACCTGAAGAAGGCTGTGGGGCTCCAGCCCCTAGCACTTCCTGGCCACAAGCCGAACAGGTTTTGCTCAGCCACGTGCTTCCACTATGATGCTCTGCTTTGCCAGAAGCTCAGAGTAATGCAGCCAACTGACCATAGAATGTAACCTCAAAAGTTGTGAGCCCAAATAAAAAATTTTCTCTGAGTAAGCTGAGGATCTCAGGTATTCCGTTATAATGGTAGCAATCTGACAAACACAAAAATGTCCCCAAGAAGAAGTCTGCCATCCAAGAATATCAGATTTTATGAATTTATAGCAACACTCAAATAGAAGGGTATGAATTTGGAGTTGCAATTTCTGCTGATATCAGACCTTGCTAGCTAGAAAATACTGGAAGAGAAATTTCTTCAGTCTATGAGCCTACGTTCCACATAGCGGGTGACAGTAGATTTTCAGCTGTGATCCATAGTGTTGAAGACACTCATATGTGAGCTCCGCATGTGTTCACCCTGGTTGCTGACGCTGCATTCCCAGGCATTGGCACAGTGGTCCCATTTCCCTTTCTCACCGAGGAAAGCCTGTGCCAATGGATGCGGGTGAGACTGTATCTCTTTATGAGTTACTTTGACCAGCTCAAAATATCAAATACATGTAAGTCACATTCAGCTTCGGCACTTTAATGTTTAATACTTGATTATTCCTTACACAATGCTAATGCAACTGCCCTGGAAAGATCTAAATTATTTCTAACAATTGTAGGCAGATGATAAACTACTTAGATCAATGGGCAGAAATTGGTAAAAATGTTGAAGGCTGGCTGCCTTAAGCAATGGAAACTTATTTTCGTACTTTTATAGATAACTAACAGATAAATGCAGAGTCACTCTAGGTGAAAGAGGACAGTCACCATGAAGCCATGTCCACTCCCAGTTCTTCTGGTTTCCACCTCTCTGATGGAGGGAGTAGGGGCTAGTAGGATGCTACTGAACGCAACTCAAAGACTGTAATCCTAATGAAAAGATAAGCAATATTTCTAAATACAGAGATGCCTAGGTTCGCATTTGTTCTCTACTACTTTCTTGTTAAAATTTACGAGCACTGATTTTGTTCATCTGCACTGTAGAAAAAAAATCTGAATCTTCAGGGTTTATAGGAGGATCCAAAGTGATGTTTACATCGTGCAGTATTGAACAAAATTTATTTGTTTTTCTCTTCATTTGCCCTTCTTTGCTTTCACGCAGACATTTTCTTTTTAAGTCTCTACCCCTATAATATTTTTTCAGCTTTAATTGAGTTCATTGGTACATTTTCAGGATACAGTACAGTTACGTTCATTGTTGGGATCTTGTACCTTTACATGACAGGTCTTGGTTCTCAATTTTTCCCCTTGTGCCTGCCCCCCCTTCACCCCCTCCTCCCCTCCCCATCTACAAGTACCTTATTTCCATCTTTCCATTATCTCACATTTTTTTCTTTACCCTTATTACCCTTCCCCTATCCATCCCACCTTCCCTACACCATTAGCCCCTTTCTTCCCATTTCACAATGTCAGTAATCTTATTAGGATCTTAAGTATTATTGCAGTTTATTCACACCAGAGAAACTATTCGGTATTTACACATGTGACTTGTTTATTTCACTTAGGAATATATCTTCAATATGTATCCATTTTCATATGAATGAATCTATTTTCTCATTCTTTATGGCTGAGTAATATTCCATTTTGTAGAAAAACCACATCTTCTTTATCCAGTTTCCAACTGATGGGCAAAAGGGCTGTTTCCAAGTTTTAGCTATTACAAACTGTGCAGCTATAAACATGGGTGTGCATACATCACTGTGATATGATTCTTTTAGTTCTTTTGGAAAGGTACCCAGCAGAGGGATGGCTAGGTCAAATGGAACCTCCAGTCCCAGCTCTTTGAGGTATCTCCATATTGATTTCCATAGTGGTGGCACCAAGCTGCACTCCCACCAACAATGGAGAAGGGTTCCTTTCTCCCCACAATCCCGCCAACATTTGTTATTGTGTGATTTCTTGATAATGGCCATTCTTTGTGGGGTGAGGTGAAATCTGTGTTGCTTTCATCTGCATCTCTCGAATGACCACTAATGTGGAACAATTTTTCATATATTTACTTACTGATTAGAAATGTCTGTTCATTTCAGATGCCCATTTTTGAATAGGGTCTTTATATTTGGAGGGGGGCTGATTGTTTTGAGTTCTTTATATATTCTAGATAATAGCCCTTTGTCTGAGGAGCAGCTGGTAAAATTTTTTTCACACATTTTAGGTTGTCTCTTAGTTCTGCTGATGGTTTCTTTTGCAGTACAGAAGCTATTTAATAAGATGAGATCCCAGTTGTTTATTCTTTCTGCTAGTTCCCATGCTACTGAGGATTTGAGTCTTTTCCTATGCCAATGTCTTCCAGAGTTCTGCCTAAGTTACCTTCCTGCAAGTTTAATGTTTCTGTTTTAATATTTAGATCTTTAATCCACTTGGATTTTAATTTAGTGCATGGTGAAAGGTAAGGGTCCAGTTTTAATATGTGGCAGGTTGAAATCCAGTTTTTCCAACACCATTTATTAAAAAGGCTATCTTTCCTCCACTGAAGATGGTCCACTCCTTTGTCAAAGATGAGGTAGCTGAGTACATCTGCATTTGTTTTTTGTGTCTTCCAGTCTGTTCCACTGATCCTCAGGCCTATTTCTTTGCCAGTACCATGCTGTTTTTATCACAGTGGCTTTGTAGTATAGTTTCAAATTGGGAATTGCTATATCTGCTGCCATGTGTCTGTTGCCTAGGATGGCTTTTGATATTCTAGGTCTGTTATGGTTCCAAATGCATTTTTGGATTGTTTTTTCTAGTTCTGTGAAATATAGTGTTGGAGTTTCAATTGGCATTGCATTGAATCTGTATAGCAGTTTTGGTAGTATGGCCATTTTCACTATGTTGATTCTTCCTACCCAGAAGTAGGGGAGATCTTTCCAGTTTCTTATATCCTCCTTGATCTCTTTTTTCAGAGTGCTGTAATTTTAGAAGTCTTTTGCTTCTTTTGTTAGATTGATTCCCAGATACTTCATTTTTTTGGATGCTCTTGTAAAAGGAATTTTTTCCCTTATTTCTCTCTCAGGGAGTCTGTTATTTGTGTATAAGAAGGCTATTGATTTTTGGGTGTTCACTTTGTATCCAGATACTCTACTCAATCTGTCAGTTAAGTCTAGAAATCTTTTCATGGAGTTTTTTGGATCTTCAATGTAGAGTATCATATCATCAGCAAATAATGACAGTTTCACTTCTTCCTTTCCTATCATTATTGCTTTAATTTCTTTCTTTTGTCTGATTGCTATGGCTAATGTTTCCAGTACTCTATTGAAGAAGAGTGGTGATAGTGGGCATCCTTATCTTGTTCCTGATTTTAACGTAAAGGTTTTCAGTTTTTGGCCATTTAATATGATGTTGGCTGTTGGTTTTTCATAGATAGCCTTTATTAAGTTGAGGTATAGAACATCTATTCCAATTTTTTTGCAAGGTTTTTATCATGAATGGGTGTTGAATTTTATCAAATGCTTTTTCTACATCTATTGAGAGGATCATATGGCTTTTGTCCTTGACTTTCTTAATATAATGTATTACATTTATTGACTTACGTATGTTGAACCACCCTTGCATTCCTGGAATGAATCCGACTTGGTCAGAATGTATGATTTTCTTGATAATCCTCTGTATTTTGTTTTCTAGTATTTTATTAAGGATTTTTGCATCTATATTCATTAAGGAGATTGGCCTGTAGTTCTCTTTTTTGGTTGCATCTTTCCCTGGTTTGGGAATCAAAGTGATACTTGCTTTCAGGAATGAATTTGGAAATACAACTTCCCTTTCAATTTCATTGAAAAGTTTGAAGAGTAATGGCAGTAGTTCTTCTCTAAATGTGTTGTAAAATTCAGCAGTGAATCCATCAGGGCCTGGGCTTTCCTTTGTTGGTAAATTTTTTATTACATTTTCAATTTCACTGACTGTAATTGAGGTGTTTAAAATGCTTTTATCTTCTTTGTTCAACTTTGGTAATTCATAAGTATCTAAAAATCTGTCCATTTCTTCTGTGTTTTCCATTTTATTGGAGTACAGCTTCTCAAAGTAGGTATTGATGATCCTCTGGATTTCTGTGGGATCTGTTGTGACTTTGCCTTTTTCATTCCTGATTGCATGAATCTGAGCCTTTTCTTTCCTTTTTTTGATAAGATTAGCTAAGGGTTTGTCAATTTTATTTTTTCTTTCAAAAAACCAGCTCTTTGTTTCATTTATTTTTTGCAGCATTTTCTTAGTTTCCATTGCATTGATTTCTGCTTGGATCTTTATAATTTCCTCTCTTGTTCCAGCTTTGGGTTTTTCTTGCTCTTGTTTTTCTAGGAGTCTAAGATTCATCATTAGGTTGTTTATTTGAGTCGGCTCTGTTTTCCTAGTGTGGGCATGCAATGTTATGAATTTTCCCTGTAGAACTGCTTTCATTGTGTCCCATAGATCCCTGTATGTTGTGTTGGCATTTTCATTTATTTGTAAAAAATGTCCGATTTCTTCTTTAATTTCCTCTGTAATCCATTGATTGTTTAGGACAGTGTTGTTCAATTGCCATGTGCTTGTGAAGTTCCTATGGTTTCTTATGCTATTGATCTCTAGCTTGTTTGCACTATGATCTGATAATATACAGGGGATTACTCGAATTCTTTTGCATTTATTCAGACCTATTCTGTGAGCCAATATGTGGTCTATCTTGTAGAATTATCCATGTTTAGCCGAAAAGAATGCATATTCTGATTTTGTGGGGTGGAATACTCTGTAGACATCTATTAAGTCCATGCATTCCAAAGGTTGGTTCAGTTCTATTATTTCATTGTTGATTTTCTGCCTAGATGATCTGTCAATTTGTGATAGTGGGGTATTTAAATCCCCCACTAAAGTTGTATTAGTGCTTATTTGATTATTCTTGTTAGTTAACATTTATTTTATATAGTTGGGGGCATTTATATTTGGTGCATATATGTTTATGATTGTCATCTCTTCCTCTTGAATTGTTCCCTTTACAAGGATGTAGTGGCCTTCTTTGTTTCTCTTAATCAGTTTTGGTTTGACATTTACTTTGTCCGTGAATAAGATTGCTACCCCTGCTTTTTTCTGGGCTCCTGACACATGTACAATTGTTTTCCATCCTCTTACTTTCAGTCTATGGGCTTCCTTTTGCACTAGGTGTGTTTCTTGTATACAACATATTGTTGGATTTTGCTTCTTAATCCATTCTGCTAGTCTATTTCTCTTGATTGGTGAATTGAGGCCATTAACATTGATGGTTATAACTGATATTTTCTGACTTATTATTATTCTGTTATTTCAGTAGAGTATTATATCATCTTCATATAATGCTAAGTAAGGGGCTCAATGGTAAAGTATTTCAACACAGCCCTTTAGAATGCTGCTTCAATGATGTTGTGGGGTACACTAAGATTTCTTATTTTCTCCTTGCACCTCTTAGGGCTATGGAAAAGTTTTGGATGTATTCATACATGATACACATTAAACTTTGCAGCTTGTAAAAGTCTGTAACAAATCCTTTTCTATTAAAGGTCACTGCCAAAATGCATTAGTGGGAACAACAAACTGATGCTTTTCTACATTTTCCTATTACCCGGGAACTACACTCATTCCTAGTTGGTAATGAAACTACACTACACAGTCAAAATGTCATTATTCAGAGACATTAGACTTCCATCTTTTCTTCTTTTCCTATCCCAAAACATGAAGTGTGAACTCAAGAAATGTTGGTTGCATTTTCCAGAAACATTACCAAAACCTAAAACCAATCAAATTGAAGCGAGCAAAGAAAATCACAAAATCACCTTTAGCTTTTCATAGCTGGGTATAATAAATTGATGTGTTCTTCTAAATGAAAGATATCTTGATCTATATAGGACGATTCTTCAATTTCCTTTCCACCCAGTATTTGTGTATGGCCTCAAAAATCTATTTATAGTTACACAAAACTATTAAAACCCTGATATTGCCAACATAATTTATTTGAATTCAATTATTTCTTCTACATCCCTTTTCATGACCCACCCAGATGAGCTGAGATTCACCTGGACTGCAGAGCAAGCATCTCAGCCTCCCTTTCTAGTGCTTGCAAACTGTAACATGGTGGAGTAACACTTTAGCCATTTACATATTTGGGTGAGATAATTTGAAAAGGGTGAACTTTAAGGCAAAGATAAACAGAGCTGCTTTTGAATAAACAGTAATTCTATTGGCAGTGCCTGGACCTTTCTGGAGACTTACACAGTAATTTTCTCAGAAGAGTTGAGCTTTTCCTTTAGAGTAATTTAATAACAATAAACAGAATTTCGTACATTGCCATGGCCAGCTCTTCAAAAGCCCTGGAGGAGGTGAATCCTTAGAGAGTAAAAGCCCCAAGTAAATAGCATAGAGATTTCTCTCCCTTTTCCAGAACACAAAAAGGATATCATAGTAGGTATGAAAAGTAAAAAACTGGAGGACAGAAGCAGGTAAGAAAAAGCAGGAAGCCACTTTTCCAAAAGTGGCAGAGAAATCAAGAGGGAATCCAAGTACAGAAGAGAGGAGATGGAGGGCAAAGCACTGTAACTGACTCAGTAGAGAAGGAGGAGTGTGGAACCAGGCAGCATCATGACAAGGTGAGCTCAAGAACAGGAGAAGAGGCCAGGGTGAGGCTGAGAAACACACGCATAACAGGAGGGCGGGCATTTATCTCAAAACAATGCAGGGAAGGAAAAGACAGTGCCAAGGAGAATATTGGATGAAGTTTCTGTAGTTTTACTTTTATAGTACCGAAAAGAAATCAATAGAAATAAGAAATCAATAGAATCAAGGAGAATATTGGATGAAGTTTCTGTAGTTTTACTTTTATAGTACCGAAAAGAAATCAATAGGGCACCATTTGAAAAAACTAGAGCTATCACCATTGCCAAGCTAAAACAGAAGAACTTAAAAAAAATCTCACAAAGAATGTATAAAAACAATTTCAAAGGAACACCATTCTTTATTCTGAAATACCGAAAACTTCCAACTGAGATTGGGAACAAGATAAAGATGACAAAGATCATGACTTTTGTTCAATGCTTTATTGATGTTCTTAGTACAATAAAGTAAGAATATCTTTAAAAAGATACAAAAATCAAACATGAAGAAAAATTTTGTACAAGAAAAACCCAAATAATTTTCTACTACACTATTGGAAATCCAAGTAAATTCGGGATAGTATACGGAAACAATGTCACTGACAACGTTACTCGGGAGGTTGAGGCAGGAGGAACTCAGCTCAAGGCCAGCCTGAGAAATTTAGTCAGACCATGTCTTAAAGTAAAATTTTAAAAGTGTGGATATAGCTTAGTTTTAGAGTGTTTCTGTAGCATGTTTAAGGACCTGGGCTCAATAGTATATGTAAACACAAACTAAACTCACACACTGACAATAGGCCACTGAACACAAAAATTTGAAAGTTATGCAATTTATGGAAGTACCAAGGCAAAAACATGGAAGACTCTCTAAAATGTTTACCCATTCACATTGAAGAATATCACTAATGAAATTCAAAGAACAACTCATAAATGGTTTACAACGTGAATGTCATGGTTATAGATCGGAAGAGTTATTAGTAAATATAACCTGGTCATCTCCCCAAATACCTACAATATTAATAAATTCAAACCAAAGTCTTAGGATGCCCTCCCAATGGAAATTGATAAGATAACCTTATACAAAAATATAAAAGGTCAAATATAAGCAAAAACATTAATGAAGAAAAAGAATAATGATGTAAAAATGTTCACGAATAGATAAGATTTGTTTAACATCACATTGATAAGACAAGATGTTTACACAAAGAGAACATAGATCAGTAAAACTGTATATGTAATTACTTGCAACCAGAACAACATAGCAAATCTGTGTGGAAAAATAATGATCTTTTCAATAAGGTAGTTTTGTTGAATTAGGTATTAGTTACCATCATAGTTCACTTTCATTTGTTGGGAAAAAATGCCTGGTGTCTGCAAAATCAAGGAGGGAAGATTTATTTTTGCCTCAAGGTTTTGGTCCATTCAGTCCATGTTCAGCTGGAAGCAAAGGAGAAACAGCATTCCAGAATAGCATAGAGGAGAAAAGCTCTTTATTATTTTCACTACGTGGTAGCTAGAAATTTAAGAGAGAAGTGAACACCTGGGGATCAGAATACATTCTTCCAATTCTACAAAAGAAAAACTTGTATAAATGTTTTGATGCTAAATTTCTTGAGATATCATGAAAATTTTAATGCATGTGTGGAAAAAGCATTCACTTTAGTGGGAGTCATTGTCTAGTATATGTTAAAGTATTTATACAAGTTTTTCTTTACCTGAATTGTGTATACATGTTTATGGCAGTCCCTGTTTTTCTCTCTGTCTCTCTCTGTCTCTCTGTCTCTCTGTCTCTCTGTCTCTCTCTCTCTCTCTATACACACACACACACACACACACACACACACACACAGATATACATATACACACATATATGTATAAGGTATGTCACTCTCTTGCTTTTCCCTCTCTTGACCTCATGGTCCCTTCTCAGGTCCATCACTTTTTACCTGTCCTGATGTCTAGACCCAATGTATTACAAAAATTTATTATATAGTTAGGATATATTCTGACCCGAGCATATCAATACACATCTTACTTCAGAATAAAAAACTATTACTATTTCAAAACCTATGTGCATTCAGTACCTTAAAATATATGAATTAATGTAAAATTAAAAGTAGATGTAATGTATAGAGGCACAACTTGCAAGTAATCCAATATGGAATTTGAGTCAGGGAAAGATTAATTTTAATGAATTGGCTTACATCATTATGGAATTTTAGTCCCATGATTCCCCTGTAGCCAGAGGCCCAGAAAAGCTGGTAATATTGTTCCTAATTCAAAGACCAAAGAACCAGGGCAACTGATAGTGCAGATTCCAGTCCAATGGTAGAACAAAGGTTCAGTTCGAGCAGGCAGCCAAAAGCAGAAGAGATGAGATTCTCCTTGATTTGCTTTTTTGGTTTCATATACACCCTTAACAGATTGATGTCAAGCTTCATTGGGGAAGACCATCGACTCCATGGCAGACCTGACTCCAGATGCGAGTGCCATCTGGCAGCATCCTCGCAGACAACCCAGGAACAGTTTCATCTGGGTGCTCCTTGGTCCTGCCACACTGACTTAGGAAACAAAACAGTGCATAAGCTTCAGTGATTCAGCAGACAAGGGGACTGCCAATTTTTCTGAGGAGTTTTGGTATAAATGACATGCATAAATGATGTTGTGAGTAAATATCAAATAAATTTGTATTTTCTTTTCATCAAACATATTTGCTATTAATAATGATTGCATTCATCACAGGCAGTTGGTACATGTACATAACGTATCTTAATTCGTATTTCATCTCCATCCCCTCTTTTCCTTCCATATCTTGTTTCTCTTCTCTTTTCAAGTTTTCAAAATGGAAAAATTAATTTTTTAATAATTTTATTGTCACAATTAAAGTATAGGTAAAGATCACATTCATCAAAGGGAACTTGTACCTGTACATGATATATCTTGATTCCTCTTTTTTCTCCTAACCTCCTCCTTTCTCTCTGACTCCCCTCCCCCTTATTTACAAAGCTTTGTTTCCATTTTTTCCTTCTTCTTTCATATTTCCCTTTTTCTTCTCCTTCCTGCCTTCACAGTTTCCCTTTCCGTTTGAACAGTTTCTTCCTATTTCATATTATCTGCTATACATTTTTGTCCTAACTTACCCTTTCAGTTTCTCACCAAAAAGGACAATTTTAGAGAAATTTACTTGCTGATGGAAGGATCCACTGAAAGGCAGGAGGGTCAGTATGATAAGATTAAGGGAAAGAAGTGCCCACACAGGACTGGAAAGAAAAATTTGCAAGAACAATGTTTACACAGATGAGAGAGATATCCGATGTAAGCTGGATTTCTTCTGCTAAGATGGTGCCTTAGAAATGATGGTTTGCCAATTGAAGTACATAATGAAGCTAAGATTGACTGAAAACAAGACAACATTGCTTTGACAAATTTTCTCTGATAAAGCAAAATGATAAGCAGCAGCTATGGCCTCATGAGCAATTTTAAAATGTAGTCTTTACCCTGCGAATGTTTGTTTTTAAATCCTATTTAACATCATAATTTTTCCTATTCTATTGTGATTGACTAATTTATTGTTATTATATAATCAGGAAGTAGTTTGGAAAAGTGTGGAAACATAAAGTTTTCTTGAGAGATATATTTCTCTCACATAGGAAAAGAAAGAATTTCTGGATTTGCCAAGTAGCTTATTAATGTTTCTGCATGTAATATTTAAACTTGGTTGTCAACTTGATCAAATTGAGAACACGTAGGAAATTAATAATGCATATTTTTGGCTGTATCTGTGGTTATTTCCAAAGAAGAGTTCATATGAGCTCTGGCTTCATCCGTGTGTTAATCCACTGATGAGATCTTAATTCGATGGCATCATTGGGAGGAATTAAACACAGGAGGTGGGTTGGTTGAAGAGAGTATCCTCCTTTGGCTCTCTCCCTCTCACTCTGCTTCCAGGCTTTCGAGAAGTAAGCAGCTTTCTACCCTGATATTCCTGCTTTGGAGTCAGCCAACCGCAGACTAAAACTTCTGGAGCAGTGACAAAAATAAATCTTTCCTTGTTGAAATTGTTTTTCTCACGGATTTAGCTACAGTGATGAAAAGTTGACTAGCACACCTTGATATTAAATCACATCACCGAAGCAATTTTGTTTTCCTGGGGAAAGCTGTATGCAAAACAAATATTTTAAAATTAATTTAAAATATTCAAATTTCAAGATTTCTTGAAAACATCAGAAGATCTGGCAGCAATGGTATGAAATGATGACGAAAAATTTACAGAAGCTTGACAATGGGTGCCCTCCCTAAATGAGTCCTACCCTGTGAGTTTTCCATTTCGTCTGCGTTTCAATTTGTTTCTAGCTTCCCCTTTGAATGTACTGTACTTGTGCGGACAGCCCTTCTAGAAACTAACATAGTGAATGATACAAGGTAGGCTTTCAATAAGCAAATGCTGAGTTCTTTAGAATTGAGATGTGTTTACTTAGGTTTTCCTGGAAATAGATTTTCAGACAGAATGCAAGCTGAAACAATTTTAGATATGAAGGAAGTACTCATAAGCAAATGAAAAAGTGATTCAAAGAAACCTTAAAGCATTGGTTTTAGCCATCAACTACTGTAGGTAACTGGAAATTGATCTCTTAGGAAAATTTAAGAAAATATAAAATGCATGCCTGAAAATTACACAAACCGCGGAATGACAGAACTAGGATACTGATGCACCGACTCAATAGTCAGGCCCCGGGTGGGAGGACGTTAATTCCTTTACGTATTCATTCTGCGTCTTACACGGGCAGAGCAGCTTTTTGAAATTTGGACAAAAATCTGATAGTATAGGGATACGAACAGAGCTTTTAGAGGCCAGGCAGAAGAGACAACCATTGTAAGGGCCCAGGAATCAGTGACAAGCAACTGACAGAATCCCTCACAAAGTGAACCAAACTGGTAAAAGGAACAAAAGTCCGCACGACCGAGCTAGCTGCAGTTAGAACTTCTCAGCACACTCTTCATACTCGACTTTGTTTCTCTTGCTTCCTAGCGGCCTGCAGTGCCAAACATGTAGTGGTGGGGAAATCTTTTCTCTCACTGTTAAAAGCCCTGAGTTTGGAAGTTGCTTCATTTGGGAATTCTCCCTTCAGGGCTTCCAAGATGTACTTTACCACGACGGACAACGGTCATAGCAGACCTGCCCATGCGGTGCCAGGGACCGTAATACTATGAGATACGGTCTTGCCTCACATGCACTTGAAAATGTAAGTATTTGTCCTTATTGACAAATGTGCTTTTGTAATTCCATTTACTATTTGCAAATAAAGATAATTTACTCTTGAAATTCTCTGAAATTGAAAAGAAAACACAATAAAGAATATCAAAATATATTTCACAGTAAAGCTACATTTGTGTCTCATTCTGTTGATAGAAATGTCTTTTTTCATAGAGAATAATAACTTTAAAATAGGTATGTCAGCTTTCAGAGAAGGAAAACAAATAATCAAATCGATCTCCTTTAGAAATCCAGGTAAAATGGATTTTTCCATTCCTTCCAAGTGGGGGCATAGTTAATTTCTGCCAACTTTCCTACCACTTTGTGTGTTGTTCGCCTTCGTTTCTGGGCAGGTATCTAAAGTCATTTCGGATTGTGAGACTTCGAAGCTTCCACAAGGAAGATTTGCATTCAGTTTTTTTGTTGTTGTTTCTTTTTTTTTAAGAAGTAAAGCCACTTTTTATTTTTCCTGTTGTGTATTGATTTCCCTTAGGGATTAAGAGAGAGAGCATCACTAGCCAAGGCTCGTGTGTAATTTGTGTGGTATTCAAACTGTTTGAAACAAGCTATGGCTTTTTCACCTTCCTTCCTTCTTCCTTCCTTCCTTCCTTCCTTTTTGACCTTTGGTGATTTTTTTCTAATCAAATGAAATCAGGCTAAATAATAAATGATAAGCTTCATTTCTTTCTGAGAAAAAATACTATTCCATTTTCTTAAACTCATTTTCCTTTATTTTAGTAGGTTAAAAACTTTTACTAGGTGCTCTTTTTCTGTTTGAGTTTTATTTAGAGATTATATAACTATGTGTAGAGGACAAGAATAGTCTGACAAGAGGGCAAACACTGCTGAAATAATGTGATACAGAACTCAATTATTTGAGTTTAATTATTTAAACTCAAGAGATAAATAGAATATCATTTAGCATTATTTTGAAATCAGTATAATGCCTCAAGTTCTTTTTTCAGTATATTTTTGTTGTTGTTGTTGTTGTTGTTATTGTTCTTCACTCTGGGCTTTTTGTGCTTCTAAACAAATATCAGGTTGACTGGTTTCCTCTTTCTGTAGAAATGTCATTGGGATTTTGATAGGGCATACAATGGATCTGTGGATAGCTTTGGTTATATGGACATTGCATCAGTGTTGTAGAACAGCAGATTTAATACAAAATATATAATGTAAGGATTTACAGGGCTTACAATGGACACCTGCAAAGTCAGGTGCAGAAGCGTGTAAAAGGGCAGTCTGCACTTGGGAGGTGCAAAGGATCAGTTGAAGGCCTGACCCCTCCAAGTTCACATCACAAGGCTGAAGTCTCTCTGTGCTGGGAGGAAGAAGAGTCTGCACTGCAATTCAAGAGACGCTGTCCAAGGAGGAGGTGAAGACCCAGCTCCTCAGAGGAAAGAGAAGCAGCTTTCCTTCTGTATTTCCCTTTTATCCCCTTGAAGCACCAAGTTTACCCAGGGTGATCTGTCCTCAGTAAATCCCTCAGCCACACCCAAAACTGTGCTGATCAATTGAGTTGGCCATTTCTCACCCAAGTTGATGCAATCAGTTAATGATCACAGACATTTTGTTGATAGTCTTCATCATGAATAGAGGATATTTTTCTGCCTATTTAAATTATTTAAACTCTTTCATCAATATGTATGTTGTAGTTTTTGATGCATAGCTCTTTTACCTTCTTGTTTGAATTTATTTCTAAATACTATATTTATTTTTAAATCCAGCAAAAGGGATTTTTGAATTTCTTTTTCAGACATTCCTTCTTAATGTATAAATATATTGCTGATTTTTAAAATTGCTTTTATATCCCACAATTTTACTAGATTTGTTATTAGTTCCAACAGAATTTTTGGTTTTTGATTCCTGAGTTTTAAAGTTTTCTGTATATAAGATCATGTAGTCTGAAAACAGGGACAGATTACCTTATTCCTTTCTGGTTTGGATGCATTTTATTACTTTCTCTCAAATATCTAAATAAATATGGGCTGTGACATCCAATTTTTTGGAATCAGAACATTATCCAAGGCATGCTCTCTGTAAGGTACATTCATTCTAGAAAAGCACCAAGAGTTGCTGAAACTGGGAGCTGCTTATGAATTCATAGAACATAAGCACTTAAAATCGACTTGAAAGTGAGGAGAGAAACAGGTGTTTAGCCTGAAGTTTGTATTTCCATGCATATCTGTAAACTTGTTTCTGCTCACAATTGAGAATTTGAGGAAAAAAAAACTCCTTACACCCACATCTACTTCAAAAATAAAGACAACAAGCCAATAAAACGTATAGCTTTTCAATCCAATTTGAGTACTTTAACAAAGATAGAAACTTTTGGGTTGAAGTGTATCACCATGACTTTAAAGCCAAGTATATCATTTTTTTCCAGTATGTTCCATCTCTAGTTTCGTTTATATTGCTGTTGTATGAAATTATGGCTCACATATAAAAGCATATATGTGAAAATCTTATTTATTTATAATTACACAATATTAGAGTGAAAACAAATGTAACAACGTAGGTTATGATTCTTAATCATTTGAGTCTTAGACAATTTGAAACTTTTTTTTAAAGTCTATGAAAAATTCTTAGAAAAAATGTACAAAATACATTTAAAATTTGTGTATTCTTGGACTTCAATAATTTTGTCTCTGGACTCTTTAAGGACCACAAGGTTCATTTTAACAACTTCTTACATAATTTATCTAAATAATATCTTATTTTCTATTTTTAAAATATGGCTCTTTAACTTTCTAATCATCTGAATAGACATCATTATTTACATAAGCATCATTAATTCACATCTAATGTGAAGTACAATGAGATGGTTATTGTGTGTTTGATAAATTTGCACATATTATTAATCATTCCATCTGCCATACATTTATTGCACATTGCTACATGACAAATATTGTTCAATGGGCTAAAAATGCTAAGAAAATTCCAAGATGTTAACATGGTCCCACATTTGAGAGCTATCTTACTAGGTAGTCTCTTTGACATATATATATATATGGAATGATACATATTCCAAGGCTTCTAAAGATCAATCAGAAGTGAAAACTACTAAGGGAAAGATGTGTTATCTATGTAGATAGATAAGGAAGTATCCATCAGTGTACTTAATATGCATCTGATACTTGACTCATATTCCTTTCCACCTTTCCATGCTTTCTTCCCTAAAGTAGCCCATTTACTAAAAAGATATTCATTAGTAGATTAAGCTTTACAGTCTGGGTGGTTCTGAGAGATAGGAATGGATACAATGAACACAAAGGAGGGAACATTAGCTCTGCCATGGGAAATTAGTGAAGTTCTCCTCAAGGAGAAATTCTCAGAGTTGGACCCAACTCCAAGAAGTAAGTTCTTAGATTGAAGGAGAAATTCAGAGAGAGACTTGTGGCATGAGAAATATTATAGTTTGCAAAACCAGGGAGTTCAGGGAAAGTAAAAAGGTCTGTGCATCTGGGTGAGTAGCAGAGCTTACAAGAGAGGGAGAGAAATGGTGCTAAAAACAAAGGCTGCTTCAGATATGAAGGGTCACATGCTTCACATTAGGAGGGTTTCATTTTGTCCCTTAGATGTACGGCGGGTTGTTAAATGACTTCACATTGGTCAAATATCCTCTTGAGCTGCATAGAGTTAAGAATATAAACTTAGCTTCAGTTTGTTAATTTGTAAAATGGAAATAGAGCATGCAGTATACAGAGTATATGATGTTTAACTATGATAAAGCAAATGAAATGTCTTAGTGTAATGTCTAGCAAGTGGTCAGTATTTTAGGGATATCAAGGGTTACAGTGAAAAAACAATCCCATAAAAGTAAGTATTCCCCTTCTACTTAGCATTTCTTTTACTATGAGATCATGGCATTAGCCAAAACCATAAGATTGCTTCAGGAAAAATTAGAATAAGTATAGTATGGATAAGCAATTATGTTATGATAGTCCATTCATCAGAAGCTTAGAAAATATAATGTTTTATTTACAAGAGATGGATTTTTGTTAGGAGAAGCCAGACTTTTGAGAATCAATACAAGAAAACCCTGAAAAGAGCAGGACATAAAACATATCTCTTAACAAATGACAGGAATGATGATGAAGGAACACTGTATTACAGCTTGGAGAGCAGAAAAACTTTGTTGGCAGTAGGGGAAGGTAGAGAAGAATTGTGTGAAGTATGTGTTTGAAAAGTCCTGATGGGTATGGGACAGAGAATTTCCCTGGATATCTGCTGAGAGTGAATTCAGTAGGAGCACAACTGCCTATTATCTTTGCCAGTGGCAGATGGTGTCACAAAAGATAAGCAGATGTCTTCCAACTTCTTTGCTCATGGAGGGAATGTCTCTTGTACTGAAGAGTCATTTTCATCTACCTTCGTGTCACACTCAGAGGACGGTCTTCCAGCAATACCTAAGTGTCCCTTTTGTATTTACGTGCATACATTTTTTTTCCTTGCTGTGGGCTTTCTGAATCCTAACTAAGCTGTGCTGAACAACTATTTCCTGAACATCCCCAAAATTGATGATAGGATTAGAGACATGAGAGTAATTTTGGCTTTATATTAAGAAAATTTTTAGCAACCACAGTTGACTGAAACTCACTCTCATTTTTCCTTAATATAATTTCAAAAATGACTTCAATGTTAGTATATTGGAAGGTAGGAAAATGTTACATTTCAGGTGAAAGACTAAACTAAGGTGTATATTTTATTGACAGAAGGCTTACTGGGACTTTGACTTTCTTAGAGTTGTATCCTCAATGTCACGCACATTGAATGAAATACTGATTTTTATTTTAGGGTGAGGGTATGTATGCCTTGTTTCCTCATTAGATTTGGAGATAGACAAGAGCTAGGCAGATAGAGATTAAAATATCTTCATTCTTCATATCATACACTGAAAATACAACACAGGTCTTTGTCTAATTCAACACTTGGAACTGTGATAATTTAAATGTAAATTTTCATGCATTCAAGAGTGAGAGGTTGGGACTGTAATTGGAACACTATACGAACCAGTAGATTAACCAATGATGAATTTGTGGCTCCATGTGCTATTAGGAGGTGGGGCCTGGTAGAAGTGAGTCTCTGGGGGTGTGAGCTGGAATGGCGTACTCTTGTCCCTGGCTCTTCTGTTCCCTGCTTTCTTAGCTTCCTGACTGCCATAAATTCAGCACCTGTTCTCCACTGTGCCCATCTGACAGGCTGTTTCTGCCTTAGAGCCAACCAACCAGTAGAATCCTCTGGAATGTGAACCAAAATAAATCTCTCCTCTTTAAAGTTGTGGTGTCAGTTATTTTGTCACAGTGGTGGGAAGGTCACAAATAAAGGCATTGAGGGAGGGATAAAAGAATCCTAGTTCCTGTGCTTGAATATATTGGAAAAATGAATTATGATAATGAAGAGACCTCATCCAAGGACTCCAGGGTCCACATAACTCAGGCTTTGTTGGAAGAAGTACAAAGTGAGAAGGGCAAGACTGTTTTCTACTGTGTATCCCTTTATCCATAAATAGGGAGGAGTGGGTGGCATGTGTCCTCTAGTCTTGATTGCATGAATTATTTGAAGAATCTGACTTTTGGAAGTGAGATAAGGAACATGTATATTACATTCAATGTGAAAATGCACATTAAATTTATATTAAATGTAGTGTAGCCAAGGGCCTTTTAAAAGTGTCCATAATTGCCTTTGCTGTCAGCTAAACAAAAGAACACTCCACACACACAAAAGGAATAAGCATAGAACACAGGACAAATCAACATTAGCCTCCTCAGTGTTTTCCCCACTCTTTCTGATCCCAACTACTTTTCAATATCCCAAGGCACTGTGGTCTATACAGAAGCCCTGGAGGCATGTGGAAGTTGGAGGGTGGGTCACTGACAGTGAAGTTCTGTGGTGAGAGTAGGCACAGTGGCATCTTCCTGTGAAACCCACTGAGGTGGGGCTGTTAGAGGCTGCTGCACCCTAGAAGGTTCAGTTAAAACCTGGAGATTGCAGCAGGGGTCATTTCAGTGATGGATGAATAGGAGCGTTCACTCTGGCAGATGAAATGAGGTTGTTTCAGGAGGTTGATCTGATAGGAGGAAGCAAACAGGCAAAATAGTCACCCTCTATTCAAGGTTTCTCTACCTACTTTATCTTCTCAACTTCAAAACCAAAGTAGGTAAAATGGAAAGGGGGTAGGGTGTAAAGAGGGAAATAGAACTTCAGAAAGAGCAAGAGACCAGTATATCTCTTTCCAAAACAGATCATGTGTCAGCAGACTTTGCTAAACATGGGTTGCTTATCTGTAAAGAGAATTAATGACTTCTAGTCTTGTTGTGAAAGCTCAGTGAGATAAAACATGAGGAAAGCTTAGATATTATTCATATTATTATTGTTAAATATTATTCATGCAGTTCGTCCATATAGAGCCATTTTTGTACTCTGCTTTTAACTTCTACCTAGCTATTGTTGGCATCAATCTCAATGGTGAAACAGCTGGCAAAAAAAAAAAAACCCAAAAAACAACATGTTTTCAAAAAAAAAAAAAAACATGTTTTCAAAAGATGAGACTAGTTAACTAATTATAACATTCACCCAAAAAATGGATTAAGCATTTTAGAAGGAAATGGAGACCAACTAACTTTTCTACCTCATAAAGGATCCCGAGTTTGAAGCTGTGGCTGAAATAGCTAATAATATACCTTTTCAATCATCAGTGGTTATCTTCAAGGTCTAGTTATTTTGGGGCAACATATGCATTTAATGAGAGATATTTTTACTTGTGAATTCACAGATGTAAAAACTGAATCATTGTTTATTATTTAATCCTAATGATTGAGCATATGTATTGATTCTGTGGAAAAAAACAAAGTCTTCCTTGCTTTAATGTTTATCTAGCAATGTGTCAACATCCCATTGTAAAGTAACTTTAAATAATAAATCTTAAGTAACAAATTTGACTAGAATGTTTTTCTCCTTTTTATAATTCTGGAGTGATACTATACATGGCTAGTAGAGACACATTTTATGACTTCTATTGTGAGATTTTTCTTATGAACACATATTTTATTGTGACTTTTGAATCTAACAAAAATTTAAAAATTAGGTCATTGGCATCTGATAATGTTAAGGAAAATAATGGTAGTATAAATTAAAGAGTATATTTTGAAATTATTAATACTAAGCTTTTATATTAGAAAAGTTACTGCAAATCTTTTGAAAATTTTAATAATTTACAATACAATAATAACTTTGGTGCATTTTTCAGTGGTGATAGAATAACAGTGGACACTGTGTAGTTTTTATTTATTTTTATACAGACATTGTCTCAGTGAATTATTCACCCAATTATACACTCTATGGATATTTCAAAATGGCAACCTATTTATTTTTCAGAAATAATTTTCAAGGATTGTAGTTTCAGTTCTTTTCATGATTATTAGATTGAATGTCATTAATGTTCTTCCTATGGGTATTATAACCTTGACAAAAGCCATTGTTATATGTCATAGGAAGAAGAAATATGTCCTACTATTCCATTATTTTCTGGACCCTTGACTCCTTGCTTCTGATCTAATTTAGCTTAACTCTGCAAATGCTGCAAATAGTATCTGAAAAATAGGAAGTTTGGAATTCTGCTTGCTTTAGTCTCTTTCATAATGGTAGCTTATCTAGTCAGAATGTTTATTTTATATTATTATCAATTATTCTCAATGAAACTTTAACTGCTTTAATTTCTGATCTGAATGTTGAGTCTTGGACCTGTGCCAAAAGTTATTTCTTTGAAAATAATAGGAATGGTTCCATGTTTTGATTTCATAAACATATTCCTTGCTTAATGGTTCATTGAAAGAATTGTATGTCTTGTGGTCCAAAATTTTATCATAAACTTTAACTGCAAGGGCCTTGCTGAAAAAATTAGAGGTAATAAGCGATAGTCAAATACAAGTTAATGAAGCATTTCTAAAAATTTCCAATTTTATAACACTAAGTATCATTTGAATTAAATGTTTATTTTTAAACTTTTTAGTTCTTGCTGCTCAATAAATGACCTCATTGTGAATGACAAATTAGGCTTGGGAATGAAACTTCCGTCTTATTTCTTATTTTATTTTCCTTTCATCAGATGATAATTTCTCATATAACTTAATATTTAGTTCTATTTATTTTAAAATAGAAGCTTCATTATAACAATTTATTCTGAAAACAGTAAAAGTATGGAAGTTGCTGTTGTCATCAGCAGTGAACTGATAAGTTGTATAAGATGATTTGAAAAAAGAACTTCATAGTTGTATCTCACTCTCTGGAGCAAAAGTTTTTCTGAAAACCTGTCTTAATTGGATTTTACAGTACCCAAAACTAGGTTTCACTGCCTTTTGGTTTTTGTTTTGGGAAATATTTTAAATCAACAGTGGAAGGAACTGTTGCCTGCCTTGAAAGCGCAAGAACCAAAGTTCAGTCCCCTGTACCAAAAAAAAAAAAAAAAAAGGAAGAAATATCGCAGATTAGAGTAAACATAAATGGCCAGATTTGACAGTGCTTGCCTATAATCCCAGCTACAGAGGACAGGGGCTGAGAGGAGAACGGTGGGTTTGAGGCCAGCTTAGACAAGCTGGTAAGATACTAACTGAAAATGAAATAAAAAGGGCTTTTCGTGTAGCTCAGTAGTAGAATGCTCACCTAGCACACACAAGGCTCTGAGTTCAATCACCACACTAAAAAAAAATAAAAAAGAAATAGAAGAGAAAAAGAGTCAGGAATGCTTTAGAACTCTGTCCTTAATGCTAAAGAATGAATTCATTTTTATGAATGACTTAAATGAGACATATTTCACATGTTTAACCCATTTCAAGCATAAAAGTTAGTGATTTTGGGTAAATTTGTGTGTCATGCAGCTATCATAGTCAGTCAGTTTTATAACAGTTCTGTTACCCCAGAATGATCACTCAGCTCCACTAACTGTTGAACTGTGTACCCTAAATTTCCCACCCACCCCCATGGCTATAAGCAACCACTGATGTGTGTGTGAGTGTGTGTGTGTGTGTGTTTTAAATAGATGTACCTTTTCTGGACATGTCATATAAGGAGACCAGTACAGCACATGTCTTATGTGCTTGGCTTTCCTCACTTAGTGTAGTGCTTTTGAATTTTGTCCACAGTGTACCAGGGTCAGTGGTTAGCTCCTTTTTGTGTTTTAACAGTGTTGCATTTCATGGACATGCAATTTTGTTTATATATGCATTAGCTTAAAATTATTTAGTCTCTTTCAATTTTTGATTTTTTGAATAAAGCTGCTAAGAATATTTACACTAAGGTCACTGTATTTAAATAGTTTTTTAAATTTTCTTGGCTAAGTACCTAGGGTGGGATGTTTGGGTCATATGGCAAATCTATGTTCAACTTTCTTCCAAAATGGTGACACAAGCGTCCATTATCATTAGCAATATATTTTCTCAAATTCATTTGTCATTTTTGGTCTTTTCTAGTCATTCTAGTTGGTTGAAACATTCCCATATTTTAGAATTAATTATGCTTTCCTAATGATTAATAGTGTCAAACAATATTTTTATAGCCATTGTTATTTGTATATGTTTTTCATATATGTCATTTGTATAGCCATTCTAGCTGGTGGGAAATGTTCCCATATTTGAGAATTAATTATGTTTTCCTAATGATTACTGCTGTTAAGCTTTTCCATTGGATTTGTTAGTTATTTGTATATTTTTATTGAATTTTCTGTTCACATATTCTGTCCATTTTATTGGGTTACTTATTTTCATGTTATTGAAACATACACATTCTCTCTCCATGCAAGATATAAATTCTTTCCAGATATGTGTTTTACCAGGTATTTTGCTTTCATCTGTTGCTTTTCTTTTTTTCATTTTTTTTAATGATGTGTCTGGAGACTTGAGTGTATAGATTTTTTTTTTCAATATGGTAAACTGGACCCAAAGCCTTCATACTGAGCCACATTCTCAGGCCATTTTTAATTTTTAATTTTGAGACAGATTGCGAAGTTGCCTAAATTGGGCTCAGATTTGTGAATCTCTTGCTTCAGCTTCCTAGAGTGCTGCTGTTGCAGGTATGTACCAGCATAAGTGGCTGTGTATCAAACTTTGATGAAATCTAATCATAATTTTTATTATAAACTGTGCTTTTATGTGTCATAATTAAGGAAGTGACTAATCCACTACCCAGAATATTCTATCCTATTCCATTTTCCAAGTGTTTCATTCATTTATACCTTATACTTGTCTATAAAAATATCAATTAATTTTTATGCATAATGTAAGGAGAGAAACTAAGTTCGTATTATTGTGGCGAATATTTGGAAACAATAATATTCATACTATTGCCAAGGCACCCTCTCTTTACAAAGCTTTTTCTTTGATTTACTTCTTTGATGCCTTTTTATAAATCAAAGAACTAGAAAGTAAAGCTTTATCTCCAGAGTCGACTCTGACCCATGGACCTAAATTTCCCTCCTTATGCCGGCACCACTCTGTATTGATAACTTTTTGTACATTTGAGAGGAAAAGTTAATGTCTCTCATTTTTATTCTCTTTTCACAAAATTGTTTTGATTATTTGAGACCTTTTGCAAATCTGTATTAGGGTTCTCCAGGAAGAGAACAGTAATGTATATAAGTATAAAAAGAGATTTCATGATGCAAGTGGGTCACAGAATTCTGGAAGCTGAGAAATCCCACTGTTTACTCTCTGCAAAGTGGAGACCAGGAAGCTGGAGGGGGCGCCCCACCATCTCCGAGCACTGCTGGGCACTGATGCGAGACTTAGAGCTCTGTGGCTGAAGAACCAGCAGTTCTGGGGTCTGAAAACAGAAGAAATGAATGTAGAGACTCAAGAAGAGAGAAAGAGGACTCACCTGCTCCTCCACAATTGCATTGCTTGCCTTTTGATACTCATTCTAGAATAGTGAAGAACAGTTCTGGGCAACAAAGACAAGGAAGGAATCACCAGAGTTCCCAAGACAAAAACAGCTACTGTGATAAAAACAGCATGGTACTGACAAAAACAAAACAAAACAAAAAACACCCAGACTGGAGAATCAGTGGGACAGATTAGAAGGTGCAGAAAGATCACCCAATATGCTCAGTCACCTTATTTTTGACAAATGGGCCAAACCCCTTCACTGGAAGAAAGATGGGCTCTTTAATAAATGGTGCTGGAAAAACTGGCTTTCCACTTGCCCAATACTAAAACTAGACCGGTGTCTCTCACCATGCACTAAACTAAAATCAAAATGGATTAAAGATCTAAGTATTAAAACAAAAACACTGAATCTGCTAAAAGAGAGAATACATAGAACTCTTAAGGACATAGGAGCACACAAAGACTTCATGAATAAAACCCATACCACACAGGAAATACTGTAAAGAATTATACCACAGTGGTATATGTTCACCCATATTTATAGTGGCACAGTTTGTAATAGCTAAAACTTGGAAAAAGCCCAATTGCCCATCAACTGGACATGGGACAAAGAAGATGTGTGTGTGTGTGTGTGTGTGTGTGTGTGTGTGTTCTATTTTTTGTAAAATAGAGTACTACTCAGCCATAAAGAATGAGAAACTAGAGACATTTATAGCTAAGTGGATGCACATTGAGGTCATACTCTTAAGTGAAATTAATAGGACACACATGTGTAAATACTGAATAGTTTCTCTGGTATGAAAAACTAAAAGTGTAAATAAGGATCAAAATGTATAATTGATATTGTGTAATAGGAAGAAAAGGTCTAAAGGAGTAGGGGAAGTGGGAGGGGCAGAGGAAAGATAAAGAAAAAGAAAAAATATGAGAAAAGGAAAAATATGGAAACAATGTCTTTGTAAATAGGAAAGGGTGGGGGTGTGAAGGGAGGGCAGGAGAATGGGGAAAAAACAAGAATCACGATACGTCATGTAAATGTACAAGTTCCCGATGATGAATGTAACTGTATTGTATACCTACAATGTGCCAATAAACTTAATGGGTGAAAAAAAGAACAACTGGGATCTCATCTTACTAAAAAGTTGTTGCATAACAAAAGAAATCACCAACATAGTGAAAAGACAACCCAGAGAGTGGGAAAAAGTTTAGCCAGTGGTTACTCAGACAAAAGACTAGAACATATAAAGAATTGAAAAATATTAGCCCCCCAGATTTAAAGACCCAGCCCATAAATGGACACCTGAGATGGATATACAATTCTCAGATGAAGAAAAATAACTGGAAAATAAATACATGAAAAAATGTTAAACATCAGTGGTCATTCAAGAGATGTCAAGTAAAACGACATTGAGATTCTCACTCCAAAAAGAATGGCAAATATCAGGAAATCAACCAATAACTAATGCTCAAGGTGCTATGGGAAGAAAGGAACCCTTCTTCATTGTTGGTGGGAGGGTAGATGGGTGCAATAACTGTGCAAATCAGTGTGGAGATTCCTCAAAAAACTAGCAGAGGTCCCATTTGACCCAGCTATTCCCCTGGGTATTTTTCCGAAAGAATGAATCATTCCATGGTGATATATATACAACCATGTTTATTCCAGCATCATTTATAATAGCTAAATCTTGGAAGCAATCCAAATGCCCATCAAATGATGAATGGATAAAAATATGTGCATGTATATATATATATTGCAATGAAGTACTATTCAGCCACAAAGAAGGATATGCTTGAGAGACATTTTTAGGTAAACGGATGCACCATTAAGTAAATGGATGAAACCATACTCTTTTTTTATTCCATTAAGTTTATTGGCACATTTTAGGTATGCATTATGATCACATTCATCATTGGGAATTTGTACCTGTACATAACATATCTAGGTTCATATTTTTCCCCATTCTTCTTCCTTCCCTTCTACCTCTCCCCCCACATTTACAAAAACTTTGTTTCCATGTTTTAATTCTCTTCTCATTCTCTTACCTTTCCTTCTCTCCCCCCACCAGTTCCCCTTCCTCTTTGGACCTTTTCTTCCTATGCCACATTATCTGTTGTACATCTTGGTTCTCATTTACTTTTGCAGTTTCTCACACCAGAGAAAGTATTCTGTATTTACACGTGTGTCCTATTATTTCACTTAAGAGTATGACCTCAGAATACATATTCCCACCCCTGTTTACAGCAGCACAGTTTGTAAAATCTAAATCTTGGAAACAGCCCAAATAACCATCAACTGGTGACTGGATAAAGAAGATATGGTGTTTATAAAGTGGAGTATTACTCAGCCATAAAAAGATAAACTAGAGGCTTTTTTTTTTTTTTT
>NW_022900947.1:13623331-13632231 GCF_012274545.1 Fukomys damarensis | reverse complement strand
TTTACTCAGCCATAAAAAGATAAAGTAGAGGCTTTTTTTTTTTTTTTGGTACTGGGGATCAAACTCAGGTCCTTGTGCTTGTGAGGCAGGCAGTGGAACCAATGAGCTAAATCCCTAGCCCAAGAGGCATTTTTGAAACCATACTTTTAAGAGAAATAAATTAAACACATATGCATAAATATCACATTATCTCTGTGGTGTGAAAATCTGAAAATGTAAATAGGATCAAAAAGTATAGCAGATATTGTGAAATGGGAATAAATTGTTCAAAATTATATGGAATGTGAGATATTTTTGTTAATACTTAAAACATGTTTTATGCAAGAAAAGCTATAGCATTATTAGGAAAAATGTTGAGAGAGATTAACAAATGAAAATATATTCTTTTAAGACTATGATACGGAGTGTATTTACCATTATTACTCTGTAATTTCTTTTGTTATGAAAAATTATTTTTTCATAGAATGGTTTTTATATTTTCATTGCTAATATCTACTTGTATTACATTAAAATAAAAAGAAAAACACATTTGTGGGAGTAAATCTTTGTCTGCTAATTTAAATACTAAATTCTTCCCAAACACCCTCAAAGATACAACCATAAACAATGTTTTAGCACCTGCCTGGGACAATTTAGCTCAGTATGACACCAAATTATTCATTGCAAATCCAGTATAGTATGCATTTTAGGAAAATTCCAATTTCTGCAAAACAAAACAAAATAAGAAATAATTTCAGTATGTTTGTGTTGAATCCATTGATCAATTAAGAATAGTTACTATGTACAAAATCCCGAGTCTTATAATCTAGGAACACCAAAGGCTTCTTCAATTATTTAAGTATTGGGCCAGGGATTTAGCTCAGTGGTTTTTCTGTCCTGAGTTCTATCCCTGATACCAAAAATGAATAAATACTAAGTATTCTTTAATTTAATTAATTAAGTATTCTTTAATTTCTTTGCATATTTACTATTTCCATAAAATTCATTTTTATTATATTTATCCAAATATTTTATACTTGCTACTGATGTGAAAAGAATTAAAGAATAAATATACATTTGCTAAACATACTTAAAATTTTTAAAAATCTTGCTATTCATCTAAATGAATGTGATCATTCATATCGTATCTTCATTTTTCTCTAAAGAAGTTTATCTAAAGAAGGTTAAATAATTACAGTTGCCAACAGATTTTATAAAAATAATTGAGACTTCTAAAGCCCCACATTTACCAAATATTTTCTTCCACAGGATTGTAGAATCAATGAAAATCACGAAAAGAGTCGCATATTAGCAATATATTTCATAATTAAAGCATATTACTTTTTATGAGGATTCATTTTGTACATTAGTGTATTCATTATATACATTAGTATATTAATTATGTACATTATGTGAGGATTCATTATATACATTTATTTATTTGGCCATGCTTTTATAGAACATGTTTATTATAGCTTTTATTATTTACCTTTATACATAGTGTTCTCTAGAACAGAATAATGTTGTAGAATAATGTAGGACAGAATAATAATGTTCTCTAGAACAGAATTTGCAGCATTCTGGAATGGTACCATTAAGTTTACACATATCTCTCTTAGATATTTTATGTCACAACTCATGAGCGTCATCATGGCTATTGTTAATCATGAAAAGCAATAGACCCAGGACAAGTATCTGGTGATTGTTAGAGAAAGACTTACTCCAAGGTCTCCTACCTAATTTTCATTTCTGTTTCATCCAAGGAAGTGTGGTTCTGTAACTGAACTATCAATTTTGTGAATGGTCATATCATCCTAAACACATCCATGTTTGAATAACCAAGAGCCTTCTATTACTTTCACAATGTAAGACTTGATCTTGTAACAATTGCACTTGCCTCCAAAGAGTGCTAAGAATTGGGAATGCAAATACAGCCAAACAATCAGAGAAGGATGTAGTAAGGATGGTTAAGAAGAGCAGAGTTGGCAATGCAATTACTGAAAGGCAACAGAGGGCAAGTAAATGACAGAGAAAACCTGAATAGACTTCTCAAATCTGCTTCTGCTGGGCTCTGATTACACCTGATCGAATGATGTTTTTATTGTATTCAGCAGAAAATCTCAACATTAAGTAGCACACAGGTTGGTTTGAGCTAATTAAATGAAAGCAATAGAGTAATTAATTGAATATTTAGAAGTAAATGAACAGATATGAAAGTGGAACAATCGAGGACCAATGAAGTAATGTAGACACATCGTTAATATGCACAGCATGGATCATCAGTATACAAGGTATGGCATAAATATACGACACCTGTTTAAATTTAAAAACAATTTTACAGTAAATAACCCATTACCATTAATACCCTTCAAAATATTCCCCTGGCTTTGAACACACTTATTCCACCATTCTTGCCATTTTTCTGACGCAATTCTGGAAGTCTTCTACATGAGTATCTTTACAAAGCAAGGTCATAACTATGGCGAGTACTGCTATTGAGTGCCACCCAGAAGAAAGGCAGCCTCCTGAAAGCTTTATGGTTGGTCCTCATCCACTGCTTGTATCTGTATGGCACTTGCAACTTCGGGTTCTTCCTCAACATCAAAACTAGAAAAGGTAAAAGTTTTGAATCCTTTGAGGACATGGAGGCAGACACAATGGTGCAACCCAAGGTACTCGGGACAGAGAACTTCCAGAACTCTTTTTAAAAAGTCCAACAATCAACAGGATGACATGTTCAAAGTCAGGGGAAATATTTTGAGAGAGGTCAGTGAACATGTATCGTTCACTGTATTTTTTTTTTAAAAATTAAACATTTCCTGTATGTTTCAATAATATCTTGTTGTTTTGAAAATGAGTTAACAGATATTTTTGCTCTGTTTATTTGCCTTAAATTGGTTCTCAGATCAAACTTAAAGAGAAAATGCTAATATTTGAAACTAGCAAAATTGTCAATATTCAAAGAGGCATTTTTTTACAAATATAGACTAAATTTCCAAGAATTTAGTTAGGGAATGATGAATTGGGAATAATCAAGGAACCATTCATCTTTTAAAAATAACCATGTTAATTACTTCTCTAACTCGATGAATATCCATTTCCTGCCTCCTGTGTGACAGGCACAATTCTAGGAACTTGTATGTAACACAGTACAAAATAAGTCATTGTTTGCATACAGCGTACATCTTACAATTATCAGATTATAAAATAAAGAATAAATATCATACAGGAGTAAACCATATAGCATGCCATGTTCATATGCTCAAAGTTAAAGGTGATAAAGGCTGAAAAAAAGAGAAGTAAAGCAGGATTTCGCAGGAGAACAATGCAGAGGCATGGGAGGATCTACAGGAAGCATGGGTATGAAGTCAGTAACTGTCAGAATTACAGTAGGTGAAGATTTTGACACATAAAGGAACCTTGTTCCTTGTAAAGAATTTTTCCTAGACCAGTTTTTAAGGCATTTCTAACTGTAATTTGGAAAATAAGATCACGCGATAGTGTCCATAAGCAACTGAATTAAAAACAGTTATTTTCCTTTTTGTTTGTTTGTTTTATGGATGACTCTTTTCTTTTTCTAATTTTGTTTCTACAGTTCTAATGTTGGAAATGATAGCGCTGCATATATTTTTCATGCTTTATTCTTTGATGTAGCCAATGGAGTATCAGATGAAACTTGTACTTATGAATCCAATAGACTTCTGAAAAGGGACATTATTTTTCATTTTTTTTAAAATGTAAGAGTGTTCTTGAAGAGGAATACCTAAATCAAACAGGTTAAGTAAATAGCTCTCATGAATCTCTGTTCCTGTTTTATGGGCTTTGAATCAAATGTCACGGTCAGAGCAAATGAAATGTACAAGAAATTAGAGAATCGATTGCTTGTCTAATATTCAAATTGTTCTTTCCTACTTTTTCATACTAGAAAATGAATTTACTTCTATAACATATTGTTCAAATTTAAATTACCTGAACTATTGAAATATTATACCTTGTCTTTAAGGAATAAAATGATGCAATAGGTTCGATCATGGGCCCAGCCTTATGATGCTAGTTCAGAGACTTTACATGCCAGCATTCTCCTTGGGAAGATGCTGATTCACACTGGGAGATATAACAATGTAGGAGAATTATATAACTAAATAAGATACACTTGCATCCAAAATTACTATCTACCTCACTTAGAATTTCTTCATTCACACTACACTCATTTTTTTTCAGTGAAAATGTATCTTTTTAGAACTTAACATGTTCTAGGTGCAATTATGTGTTCTAGTCCTGGAAATGAATGAAAAATAATTTTAAGGAGATAGATTAAATGTATTTTTCTGACTAAATGTTTGTCCCCTCCTCTAATTTCATTTGTGAAACCTCTAATCTACAATGTAACTGATACTGGAGATAGGGCCTGTGAGGTAAAGCCTAAATGAAGTCATAAAGACAAGGGCCTGACTCCAGTATGTCTAGTGTTCCTACAAGAAGAGGGAGAGGTACCTGAGCTCTACCTCTCTCTGCCACGTGAGGAAAAAATGGCTGCCGTTTATAAGCCAGGAAGTCTTCACTAGAACCAAGATCTTGGATACCCTTGCCTCCAAACTGAGAGATAAATGCCTGTGTTTAAATCACTTAGTCCACAGCATTTCGTTCTGGAAGCCTGAGATGACTAATGCAATGTACCAAATAGATAACACTACACAAAGTGAGCATCAAATGTCAAAAGAGAAGTCCACAGACACTCAGGAGGGAGATGAGTGATCAAATTTGAGTTTTCAAAGAAGAGAAGACCTTTGAATGGTTCTTCAAAGTGATTAAAATGAAGTTAAAGAGGAGACTAAGTTTACAAAGAGAAAAGGTTTTATCTAGGTCATGGTTTTGTGGGTTCAAAATCTAGATAACACTGCAGACTTAGCTACGGCCACCTCTCTCAACATCTCCTTATGCACAAACAGCAATGATGAAAACACATATGGAAAAACCAAAGTACAGGACAAGTGGAATCAGGGTTGCTTTAAAAAACAAAACAAACAAACAAATGCCTTTTGCGAGTTCCTTTAAAAATTATCAAAGGGCTGCAAGAAAAATATTTTGCAGGACCAGTGTCCAAAGGATCTCCTACACCACCCACCTCCCAAAGAGTCCAACACATCTCAGCATGAGGTCCCAAGACTTAATTACAGTGGAGTTTTGGAATTTTATGGATTGATAACCATGTTCAAAGCACAAAGGCTGGGTAGGGTTTTGCTAGGCAGTGATGTTGGCATTGAAATTTGGGGAAGTCCCTGGCACCTGCTGAATGCTTGCATCCCACAAAAAGTCTTTCTTTTAAGACTTTCAGCCAGTAAATTCCCCTGCTCGAGGAATAGTCCTGATGATTTCAGCTGATATGATTTCTCTGTACCAGCATGCTAGAGCATATGGAGATTCTTCATTTCTCTATCCTCACTGTATGGTGCCTGTGTTCTTTCCATGGACTCACTAGTTTTCTGTGGGTGTGCATTTTAGAATGTGCAAAAGTACTATGGGCAGTGAATACAGGCATCAAGGCAAATTCCATAAGCATCCTTGGCATCAATAGCTCAGAAACACACTTCTCATAATTTTCAGCCAAATCCTAAGTTCCAACCAGCCTCTAATGGTTTAGATCTAGAATGTCCCTCCAAATTATCAGGTATTCAAAGGTAGAGCTTTTGGAAGAAGACGGGATCGTGGCAGGGCTAGACACATTCCTGCACTGATCCACTGATGAGTTCATAGCGGAATGTGCTACTAGGAATCAGGGCCAGGTTGGAAAAGGTATGTTGCAGTGAGGGGCATGAAGGCCTCTGCTTGTTAAATCTCTCTCTCCAGCTTTCTACTTTTCTCTTTGCTTCTCAGCTGCCTGAAGGAACTAGCTTTACTCTGCCGTGGCTGTTCACCATGATGTTTCTGCCTGGCGGCCTGCTGACCATGGACTGAATCCTCTTAAAGTGAGTCAGTCAGTTTACGTCTCCCCTCCTTTAAATGGTAGGTGTCGAATATTTTGCTCCATCTACAGGAAAGCTGACAGACAATCTGTATTCCCTTTTCTTCTGGGAATTATTTCTCCCACGTACTTAGCCTCATAATCATTGATGTCTACCTTACCCACTGGAGTATGGGGTTCACGGTGAGGGTGATATTTCTCTGGTGTTCTCTTTACTCCTGGTACTCGTTCATACATTCATTCACTCAACCACTATTCATTCACCCAACATAATATAGTTAATGGTTACATATACCAGTCCCTCCACCAGATACTCCACCAGATGCCAGATACAGACAGATACTGTCTGCTGAACCAGACAAAGGTGATTGTGCAGCAGAAATAAGAGAGAGAAACAAAAACAAAAAAGGCTCAAATTATTTCATCAATAAGTAATCTGAAGGAAATAAACTCTATAAGGGAGCAAAGCTGTGGACAATAAAGGGGACAGTGATAGTTAAAGGATGAGGAGAAGGTGCTATTGTGAAGATGGCTAAAGAGAGGGAGCACAGGAGAGGCAAAGATAACTGGGATAGAAACTGCAAAGGCCCTGGGGCAGGAAAGAGCCTTGGATCATGTCATTTACAGGAAAGAAGGCAAATGGGAGATCATTATATCAGATGAAATAAATGAGGCTTGGAGACAAAATATCACATAACTTCTTCCCTGTGTGGAATCTAAGAAATATATGTCCTGAAATTAGATGGGAGACTATTAGAAAAGAGGAAAAGAATAATGGGGAGGGTAGGGAAAGAGTAGGAGCATAGAGGGGTGAAACTGTCGAAGCTTTATGCAGGGACAAATAGGCACAGCTAAAAGCTGGAGTCCTGTGAACCAAATGTGTGCTAAGATTACGTATAAACAGGAGACTGTTTTGGACGGAAAGAGAGGAATTAGAGGAAAGAGAAACACAACAGAGGGGATGGATCCGATCAAAGTATATTGTGTGCCACGACATCAATAGTTTTAAAATTAACAGGCACCATTAATGGAAAGAAAAAAGACGCATTCTTAATAAGTTATTAAAGGATTTAAAAACTAGTTTGACTGTGTTAAGAAACCAAAGCTATGCCAGAATGACTAGTATATGGTACATGACTTGTAGAAGGAAAATAAGATTAAGCCTTATTGACCCTGTTGAGATCTTTGGATTTTCTAGGGTACAAAGCCATTAAGAGATTTGAATCAAATAGAAAATTTATGTACATATTCAATTGCTGTATATAATTTATAGTTTAAAATAGTCATTTTATGGTCTGTGTGGAAGCCAGGTTGGGTGGGGGCAGAAGAAGAGGCAGAGAGGCAGATTAGAGGGCAATTTCTGTCCTCTAGAGAAAGGCAAAGAAGCCCTCAGACAAAGCTGGTAGCAATGCAGATGGAAGAGAGAAAAAAAATCACATTTGAGATGTAGCTTGTTGATAGAAATAAATGATTTTATTATGAATTGGAGAGGAGAGATTAGGAAAAGTGAGAATTAATCAATTGGTAAGCACAGAACTCAGGACCTCCAGCTTGCCAGGCAGAAGCTGATCTACTTCTCTTGCCCAGGAAGAGTGAGAATTTAAAGGTGACTTTTAAGTTTTCTTTGGGCAATAGATACATATGAATGCCATTTGTAAGGCAGACAAGCAAAGGAACTGGTTCACAGAGGAAAAAACATTTTTTGTGCCCAATGAAGATTGGAGTCGTTACTTGAGATTTTAGTAGAGAAATCAAGGAACTGGTTATAGGAGACTTCTGAGATGAACACCGGCCTGAGGGTATTGGGAAAGCCACGGTACCGATGGGATTAAATGGAAGAGAGTGGAGATTAGGGAGGAGAGAGACCCAGGACTGAAGTTGTGGGAATTTGGATTCAGGAGGCCGGAGAAAAGAGAGAGGATCAGCAGGAGAGCTGAGTGGAGCCACATCCAGCAGGGAACTGAGCTCACAGTGTCCGTAATACTTGCAAGGGTGTTGGTGACCTTCCAAGGCAGGGTGCATGGGCAGGGTGGTGACTGCAACCTGCCTAAAGAACTAGGAGGGAAAACTCCAGCCTCTCTGTGCCATGAATCTGAAGCTTCTACACCACACTTACAGAAACGTGGCCTGTGCTTTCTGAGTCCACTTACCCGGTTTACCCAAAACATTTGATTTTTAAAGGGCTGTTACCTTGAATTCTGAGCCCCTGGCAACCACGAATGCAGTTTTTAGAATTTCCTGGGGGGAAAAAAAAAGGAAAAGGAAAAAAGAAAAAAGCTTTGTGATACTGGACCTCAGGTTATATTTTGTTGTTTTTGGTTAATTTCATGATGCTTTATCCTCCAATAGAAAAATGGTTATCAGTTGGCTCTGGCTTTGTGATCTCATTGCTGTTTCATTAATAACAGATTTTGGTGGTCCTACAAAAACACATTGGAAGAGACAAAGGGAGTTTTTCATCAGTTTTGTTCCCTGTGTTCCTTGCACTCAATTTGAAAAGTACACTTCTCTTGCCCAGTCTTGGTATTTTTTTGGTAAGAGAAAGAGAATGTGTATTTTAAAATTTTCCCTCAAGTCACCTGTCTCAAGGGCTGTTTTGTGTCATGAGCATAATTTTCTTCCAGCATGAAAGAGGAGGAAAGAAAACTCCAACAACTTAAAAATAATTAGCTGAAATAGTTTTATTTCTTCCTTTCTTATGGAGAAACATGTTTAGCTGTTCTTTTATCTTCTTTTGTTTGTTTTCTTCTATTCTTAGTTTATTCAAAGTCCATGCGTAGCTGCACAGAGGTTTGGTTTGGAATAGGAGTGAAGATACAACCACAGAGCACTTTTTATGAGGACTTGTGGAAACTTTTTTTTTATGTTTTCCTTTCCATCTTGGGGACGCCTAAAAATAACTTGCAGGTGGGCAGCACCAGTCAGAGCCAAATTCTACCTCTGTTTTTTATTACATTAT
>NW_022900947.1:13501347-13623310 GCF_012274545.1 Fukomys damarensis | reverse complement strand
TTTTTAATTTTTTTTTTTTTTTTTTTTTTTTTTTTTGGATCTGTAGTTTTCCAGAGTTATTTTAGAGGCCTATATAAAGTCCATAATCTTGTTTTTATTATAATTTTAGTTTTCGTAAATGAACAATGAAGTGGAATTTGGACACAGAGCCAAATGCTATTTCCCCCCAACTGCAGTGGTCCCTGGTTGTTATTTGATCCTGGTGTTGAACATCAAAGGTTCAGGTCTTTCTCAGTAAACGTGGACAGCATAGTACCTCTCTGCTGCAAGGCTACGGGGGTGAGCAGACTATGCCATGTTCCTTTATCTGTAGACACTTTTTTGTGGCTGTTGCTTTTACTGGATCATTCAGAAGCTGCGATCATTCAGAAGCTGCATTCACAAAGGCACAGGGGTTGTGCTGTCCAGGTGACAGGCTTCTTATCACCGCATCCCATTCTGGAGGTGACCCTTATCACGTTTGCTGTGCCTGCCACAACCGTACTTCATAAATTCCTCTTAAACATAGGCATGCACTCTGTATTTTTCTAATGAGATGATGCTGTGTGCCTCAAAATGAGCCCTTTAATACTAAATAATTAGGACCGTAAACTTTTCAGTTCACAATAGTCATACACTGCATTTAGAAACATTACTATAAGCTCATTAGGATTAATCTGGTGAAGCAATGTGGTTATAATTAATTTCTACTCAAGTCTTTCCCCTAGTATGGTGGATGCACACATCTGCTTACACTTAAAGGAAGACTCACTATCCTCAGGAGTGTCGCCAGCCAGCTCACAAAGATTCCTGATACTGTTTTCGGGATGAAAGGATGTTTGCAGTCACCACACCCGAAGGGCAGAGAAGGCCACTGGATGCAAGGTTGCAGACTTGAGTTTTTAGGGGGTAAGAAAAATTTCCTTTTCTGAGTAATTTCATAAGCTTGAACATCAAGTCCCTTGTTTTTAAGTTTAGAGTGTGAGCTAAGTGATGTTTTTATTCCAGTCCTTATCCAAAATTTATGAGTCAATATAAATGTACTTCTTCTCTTTCTTTACTTTAAAGTATTGATTAGCTCTAGTAATATAAATTACAAAATATAAATAAATATTTTTATATACTACCCTTTTTGCTTATCCTTATCCCAGTCCCTAAATAAATATCATATATATACATATGTATATATATTTATATATACATATGTATATATATATATATATGTATATTCTTCCAGAACTTTTCTGTAAGATGTAAGTGAATATATACTTTTACAAATAAAACTGTATTTTAAACTGCTACATTCCACCTGCCTTATGAATGTACCATAACATGTGTAACTATTATACTTATGAAGAATATTTATATTACTTCCTATCTTTTAAAAAGTATTATGATGAATGTCCTCTCTGCAGGCATATGTAATTAATTCTAGAGAGGAACTTCTAAAGTAGTAAAATGGTTGCATCAGAAGGAACACACATTTAAATAATTTAAGAGATATTGTTTAAAAAAACTCTCTGAAACACTGAGTGTATATAACACAATTCTTGGCATGTGAGTGTTCATAATCTTGCCAGTCTGATGGGCAGTATTGTGCTTTCTCATTATTTTCCTTTGCATCTTTGTGCTCTCTAGTGAAGACATCTTCATCTTGTAATCATTGGCTTTTTGTATTTCCATCTTTCCCAGCTTTCTAGTCTTAAATATTAATCTATAATGTATAAAGTTTTAACATATTCTGTATGTCAAATCCCATTTCCTTGTAATTTGGAAAAAGTTTTGTCTTTCTTGTTCATCACTTTTCTCCTCCTTTTGTGTATGGTGGTTTTTGTTTTGTTTATATTTCATTAAATGAGATTCTTTAAAATAGACACCGAAAGGGATCTCGTCATGTTTTGTTTCAGAAGAAAATCTGACAGGAAGAAGTCAGCAGTCTGTACGTTGATAGAGGACCTACCCTGTGTTAGGCCCCGCATTAGAAATAATCCATAATATCTGACATGAAAGGAGTGGTTTGCCTGCCTGCCTCTCTCTCTCCCTCCCTCCCTTCCTTCCTTCCCGTTCCTCTTTGGTATGAGGGTTTCAGTCCGACACCCTTGCACCGCCAGCATCCCCAGATCTTGTTTATTTTGAAATAATATCTCTCCAAGCCACTAAATTGACGTTATTGCTTTAGCAGCCTCCTGAGTGCTAAGATTATAGGTGCCTATCACCCTACCCAGCTTTCAGATCTTAGTAGATCACATTTTAATATCCATTCCTGTACTCTTAAATAGTTGATTAGAAATTGAGAAAATATTTTGAAGTAGTTACACAATATGCTTTGACTGTAAAATAAAACCCCTATCTTTCAAAAATACTGTTATCAACAGGAGTGGTGGTTGTGAGGCTGAGAAGGGAGATTGTCAGGGGTTCAAGGCCAGCCTGAACTATATAGTGAGACCCTGTCTTAACAAACAAACAAACAACAACAACAAAAAACCCAAAGATGCTGTTGTCATTTATTTGATTCACAATCATACAACCAGAAAGCTTAAAGAGGAAGATATTTTTGTAATCACATAGTTTAAGACTTGCCTGGTGTGTGATCATTGTCCTTGCTGGGTGACTGATAACCCACTGCTATTCTAATTGGGGCATCTTCTTCCGTGTCTACACCCCTTCTTACTTTCCTGTCTCTTCTTTCTTCTCCTCTCTCCTTGCATTTTCTTCCTCTTACTTTCTGTCTTTCTGTGCATTTTGTTTTCTCCTCCTCACTACCATAGAAAAGTTCTTTCTCTGCTTTTTGAAATCTAGCTCCTTCTAACTCTTAGCATTTGCTTCTTTTAGGCATAGTTATATCTGTATATTATACATATATGATATGACCTTTGTATACTATATGAATATATATATGCATTTCTCCCATCATATATATGGTGCAATTTAATATAATGTGTGTCATGTAGGATGAAACACAAGTATGCTATTGAGAATAACCACTTGGGCGCACCCACATGTCCCATGCTCACTGTTATAGGTGTATCTGCATAGGTGGTGTGTGAGGGAGAAAGAGCATGGCATCTTCTGTTCTGGGCACACAGAAGCCTTTCTTTGTAGTACTGTGTTGTTATGTTAGGGAGAAATCCCTCATGCAGCTCCATACCTGACCAACTTCCGCTTGTCAGGCAGGGTCTGGATACCTGTGGACACTTCTAGATGATCTTTGAGCTGACCCAGCTGGGTTTGATGTTTCTGCTCCCCCATTTGCATTCATGGTTCTCATCAACCTATAAACATCCTGAGCACAGGTTTTCCCATCAGTGTTTCCATGGGATGTGGCACTGTGTAGAATGGACTCATCTTTGTTGAAAGAACAAGAGACAGAAATCCCTTTCCTGTATGCTCCGGAAATGTATTCCAAACCTCAGGTGTATTCCTGAAACCACAGATAAAACACATCTAATAGATAGATAGATAGATAGATAGATAGATAGATAGAGTCCCATTTATAAATTCAGTGGCTAATAATTATAATTTCACTGTAGATTTATAGGAACCTCAGCATTTAATTTTTTTTTCTTTCCTTGTTAAGTTGAGAAATTTCATCTTTTCAGTTCAAGGAAATACTTTTCAATTTATCTTTGGAATTTTTGAAATGTCAGTATCACTATTCTTACACATTGGGGCTATTATTTGGTAAAAGAAGAATAATTTGAATACAACACAGTGGTACTGTGACAGTTAAACTCACAATCCAGACAGAAACAAAATAACTAAAGGACTGGTAGCTCCTGTAGCGTGGCTATGCTGGACAAATGGATGATTCATGTGTGGAGCAGGAAAGCCTAGGGCCATGTGAGATTCCATCCACTACTGAGAATAGTACATAACTGAAAATTTAACACCTGTTTATGGTTGGAATAATATTTTGCACCAGCATTGAGCTCACTCAACATTCACATCTACCAAATGTGAACCAGTGGATCAAAAAGGACTGCTACACAGTGAATGAAAACATAAAGAAACTGTCATGGATGTCTCATCTGACTGTCTGTATCTGCAAAATGCCCTCTGGATTCCCTTCTTGTGCTTCAAAACTCAGTCTTTTCTTCTACCACTTCTCTGACTATTCTAATGAAAACTAACATCGCTTCAGCCTTCTCCCAGTGCACCTCTCTTCACATTTTCTCAGTGCAAACACACACTGTGAATAACTCTGACACCTTCCTAGTGGAGGGAAACACAAGAGTCTCCTGTATGTGAATATTTTGTTCTCTGTTATATTTATTAAAAATAAATGTGCCTATCTATCATCTCAGTGTGAGAAACGTTAGGTACCACGACGTTCACATTTAATATTTTATGAGCTGGGATTTTGTGTTATTTGTGTAGTTTTCATTTTGTTTGTCTGTGTTTTCTAAATTGCTCACAATGAAAATGTAATCTTTTCATATAGGAAAAAATAGTTAAATTATTTAGAACATGAGTTATTAGATTTGGCACCGAGAAGGTCTCTCGTGTCTCTCCAGGAAAATTTTACAAGAATAGTGAAAAAAGAAACATAATTGATAGTAGGTAAGGTTTCTAAGCTTAACCACCTAACAATCTGCAACTCTTAAAATGTCTTACCTCACTGAGATGAACTTCACTTTGAATTAAAAAATTAGAGTATGTTGATAATTTTAGGGCAATTCTAATGAATAATTTGCTATCGAATGGGTTTCATTTAATTTCTCAGGGATGGCTGTAACTATTATTTCTTTCTCCATGGTGACGAGGAGACTTAATGTCTGTGTGCAGCATTGCAGGTGCAGACTCAGAAGTCATCAGAGCTGAGGCTGAGGTTTGTGGGTCCTGGCGGGAAAGGCCACATTAAAATACTCTGCACTTGATCAGGTTTCATTTGAGTCATTTCAGTTTCTCTGAAATTAAGATGCCTGTCTTTCCTGACTATTAAGAATATTTAGAGAATGTATGTTCCAGAGTCTTTTTTTTTGGGGGGGGGTACCTGGGATCGAACTCGGTCGGGTCTTTGCGCTTGTGAAGCAGGCGCTAGGACCACTGAGCTAAATCTCTGGCTCTATGTTCCAGCATCTTAGTCCAGCATGCTCTGGATACAGCAAGGCAGCATGGGAAAGCCTGTACATGCCCTGCGTTGAGATGACACAAGCACCATTTTCCAGCTGTGCCCTTGAGTATGTAAATCCCATTTCTCAAAGTCATCATTCTTCATCATAATAGGCTTTTTAATGAAGGTCAATGACTCAGTGAATAGGTGATATGTGTGTGTGTGTGTGTGTGTGTGTGTGTGTGTGTGTGTTTTCTCTCTCCACCTTCTTGCTGTTTCCTCCTCTACCTTTGTGTTAGATAAGCACTTCTCACTCTCTTGTGCAGGGCAGTGGCTGGTTAGAGGTGCGAATAGAAGCTATGGACTCTCTCCTCCCACAATTACATCCATGCACGAAAGTTAATACATAATTCCAGACTCTGTCGCGATATCCATGAAACACTGCCTGGAGCCAGCCCTTAGGAAACACTGCTTTATATTTTAAATTTCGGATCAGTTAGTTTTTCCTCTTGGAGATTTTCCCATGGGATTCAGCACTCAGGAGTCTTTTTCAGGGGATGTTGGAGACTGAGGAGAATGAATTCTGTGCCCACCCCCAGCACACACAGTGCAGATGCCTGCTTTGCTGGGACTACCGAGAGCCCGAGGCAGGCATTGCCTTTCTCTACGTGTTAACCTTTCGGGGCCGCTTGTTTAACGCAGACTTTGTTTATTTTCAGGAAGCAAATGAGCGACAACTCTTGACGGTGAGAATCTGTGAAGCCTCAAAGCCTGGATTAACAGACTTCCTTAGATTTTATACTGCTAATGAAAGGGAACTTAAGGGGTCAATTAATCAAATCTTCACATTTAAGGTTATTTTTACTCAGTCTGCTACAGCCTGGACGGCTAACCAAACAGAAGCGAACACAAAAAGCAATTGCTTCTCTTCCCCCAGTGGTGCTCTCTAGCTCTCAGAATTCTCTTTGCTTTCTCTGAGTGAGGGGCTCTTAACCACCGGAGCAGCCTTCCATCAAGGACTGGAGGAGGTTGGTGTCTCCCTACCTCAGCTACCTCAGCTCATTACCACCCTTAAGGGAAGATAACGCCAATTTCTGTATTGCATACCGTCTCCAGGGTTTCCGCAACTGAATAATATTGCAGTTGCCTGTATTCATAACTGACTTTATAGAGCACACTTCGCTGGTCTTTCACCACATCTGCCTTGCTCTTTTTATTTATTTCCAAATAGATCACTTGCACACGGACCCTCTGGCAGAGCCAGCTTCTGGAACAGTCAAAATGCATTATCCAGCATGTTCTGGGACACGCTTTTAGTTCGCCTACACTCTAAGAGGTGTAACTTGCCCAGTCACCGTCCACTGAATGCCCTTAGTAATTCCTAGGCATGGAGACAACCAAAGCTCCTTCTCACACTTGTATATGCCCACTTCCCAAAGGGGCAGTGATTTCTCTTACACTTGATAATCACTGATCTACCAGATAAAACTTGCATTTTAGCTCAGAGTGTACACTCGAGTAAGGGATTAAAGCTTGTAATTTTACAGTAAGAGAAATGAGATCATTTTATGTGCCTGTGCAAATAATACTGGACAGTTTAAGATAAATTAAAATTGACTGTACTTATGTCTACTTTATTAGATTTATTAAGAATTAGATTCTGGAGGAGCTTGTGCTTATGATCCAGATAGTGGAATTCAACACGAAATCTAAATATATTAAATATATAAATGTCTAAAATATTTAAGGAGATTTAATTAATCGAGCTAGAAAAATCCTCTTTAAAAGTCATATTTAAAATTTACTGGATTTATACATAGAACCACTAGCTTGTAAATTAAATCTAAGTGGTTTGTTTAAAAAAATCAGAAAAAAACTAAGTCTCTAAATATATAAATTTAATAAATAAATTGAATATAAATGTTAAAGCCCGAATAAACCCAAATAATCTTTCAGTGTGCAATAAGTTCAAATAAGACATCATTCTTAAATTATCAGGATTCCGCAGTTGCAATTCTATCATGATCTAGTTTCTTAAACTGCTGCGCTGCGATTTCTTCCCACATGTGCAGTCTTGGAACTGAATTGATGGCATTTCGGCAGTTTCATGCTTACAGCCTTTGAATGCCTCACCCACTGAGTCTTCCCTAACCCCGTTCTGTGCACTCCTGTCATGCCGCATCTCCGCTCTGGAGAGTCCAGAACAGCTGAACAGCTGTGTTCTTCCTCTCCTTAAAAGTGCAGCATTTACACAAAGTAAGTGGGCTCACGCTACCTTTCCCATGACATTACCCAGCCACAGGTTCGGGGCCCCACTTAAGATTGTGCACCCCCAGCTTCATGCAGCTTCATCCTGGCTATAGTTCCATCAATTGTCTCTTGCCCCAATTCTGTGAATAGTTCACCTGAAAACAGCATGGCTTAAAAAATAACATGTTGTAGTTCACTAATGTAAGGGTCAACATCAAAGCAGATTCTGACCTCTGCTGGGCTCATTTATACAACTTCGGTGTGCCTGGATCTGGTGGGTGTATGTTGGCCTGGCTCTTTTACGTGTTTGCTATAGTAGCATAGCTTTTGTGGGAATGGCAACTTCTGAGACTAGCGGGGACATACTCTTTTAGCAATCTCAGAAAAGAAAGAACAGGAAGTAACAGAAACAGGGTTTCATCAAGCCTCTGTATGTGTCAAGTCTACTGTGCATCTTTGGTACAGGCAAGTCCATATTTAAGGAATATGTACAAGGTTTTGATTGATGAGAACTGCAAGACCTCAGGGCACAGAAGGACTGTGGAGAGAGGGCAGAACTGTGTCACTGATGCACTCAGTCACCATCAGCAGAAGGGTCAGAACACCTGCTAGGAATTATGCAAACGAGACGATCCCATGCTTCTGGATGATGTGTAACACAGATGTTCGGTGTTATGTTCCTGTAGCCCATTTCTTTTCCATAAATAAGGAAAAGAGTACATATGGAAAATAGAAGTGAACAGACCTGTGGAGAAATCGTGAGAATGACTGTTAGCTCTCCATGACTGAATTCCTTTCTCTACCTGAATATTTTTGCTTATTTTGATCATTGCCTATATTATTGGAAGTCAGTTTGGATTAGGTTTTCTGTTAATCTGGATAATTTTAACTACTGAACCTCGTATCGCCTCCATGTTTTGAAACAAAGACAGTGGTGTCCAAACTTGGAGGGCTTCTAGAACAAACCTGCTCTCTATCCACGTTGAGGTTCTGACTCGGGGCTCTGAGGTGGGAGCACTTGCAGGAAGATCCTCATAGGGCGCAAGCACATGGCCCAGCCTGAGAACTGCTGTTGTAGGGAAGGGTGGAGACAGATCCTTACTCAAAAGGTTCCAGTGGACCCTTCTGAAAATATGTGGACTTGGCACTCATATCAGAAACCTTGACGTCTTAAAGAGCAAGACTATCGTGATCTCATTCAAAATCCTATCTATGGTCAGTAATGACTGAGTTTGTAATTTACACTCACACACACACACACACACACACACACACACACACACACACACCACACTTAAATGCCCTGTATTGCCATTCTACATAAGTAGTAGTCCAGGTGTCCTAAAATTTTGCTATAAAGAAATCCAGGGTTTTTTTGTAAATAATTCAAGTCTTTATTGTTAACAGATTTTTTTCAGGATGACTGCATGCATTTGTAGGCTATGGATGTGTGTGTGTGTGTGTGTGTGTGTGTGTGCATGTGTGTGCATGTGTAGGAAAGACTTGCACACTTTGTTTAGGTGCTTCCAAATTCAGCATAAGCTCTTGAACAAACACAGTGGACCTGTGGTGACCTCAGAAAAACTTGCAGCCTACTGAATTGATACAGAAGCTTGTAACAGCCAGTGCACTTACTGGGACCATATATTAAGAACTTCCTCTGGTTGAGGGAGAAACCCTTCATTTCCAAGTTCTTTGTAGCTAATCTGATGGCTGTTTGGAGACTTTATTCTATACTTAGGTGCTTGTAATTCTTGTAGCAGATGATAAATGCTTACGATTTGTCTTTGCTTGTCTGGGTGAAGGAACAAATTAAATCGACAGCAGTTCTACCATCAAGGTTTGAGATTGGCTTCCCTGATCTGAATTTTTGGTTATGCAAAAGCACTTCTAATATGCTAAGTTCTCATAGTACTATTTCATGCATGATTAACAGTCATATATTTGAGTATAGCATAGTGGAGTATGGAGCCATATTTTCTTGGAGAAAACACTGACTTTTAAAAAATAAAATAGCCATGCATGATTTTCTGTATGTCAACTGCAATTTATGATGTTACTAATTTACAACATGGCATCTCTTATTTTTCAGCAAATAATTATGAATGTGCTGTTTCCTACATTTTCCTCAAAGCTGTGTGACCACAGAATATTTGTTTCAAGATAGAGCTTGCATTTATTTCCAATGAAGTTTCAAAAATGTGTTTCTGTGAGCAGATGTTGAGACCTAGAGTGAAATGAAGCCAATTAAAAACATTATTAATGTTCTACTCTGAGCCACTGCAGATAATTTCATTTAATTTGGTGAAATAGTCAATATCTACTACTTATAATACAGTGTCTGCAATATTCAGGTATGAAATTGGATAAGATAGAGTTCACGCCCTTATGAAACTCATACACTATTAGGGACAGGCAAAATGCTGGATATAAAACAGGTTTCATTTGGAACTAAATACAAAGCCATTAAAGAAGATATAAAAGTATTACAAAGAGGCAATTGTTTTGGTTTTTGAAAGGTTGGTAGGAATTAGTGCAGTATCTGTTTTCCTGGCGCTGTGTGTATCTTTATCTCATATGCATATATGTATGCAAGTGTATATAGTGGTTTATATTCTTGATGAGGGTAAAGGAAAGAGGGAATAACATAGTTTAACTCCTCAAATTTTTTATTAGTACACATTTGTAGTACATGACAATTACATTTACTATGGGGAATCGGTACATGTACACAACATATCTTAATTATTTTTTCCATTCCCTTTCTTTTCCTCTTTTTCACTCTTCTATTTCTTGGACTCTTTCCTTTTAGCTAAAGAGCTTGTCCTTGTTTCCTCTTGTCTATCTTTTATTTTACTCTTTGATTTATTTATATTTGGGGTTTATCATATTTTTAAAAACAATACTTAAGTTTGTATGTTTGATTTATTTTACTTAACTTTATAGTATTAGGGTACATCTATTTTCCTTCAAGTGACTCAAACTTTTCCATGATGGAGCAGTACTTCATTATGCATAAGTTTCTTTACCTATTTACCCATTGGTGGGTATAAAATGGTTTCCAAGATTTAGCTCTTAAGAGTTGTGCTGTTATGAACAAAGGTATATAAAAGTGGTCATAAACTTCTTCGAAGTGTGGAACTCTGATTAAATCTTGATCAAAAGAAAAACATTGCCTTTATACAAATACTGATTCAGGGCCATGAAAACATGCCTGGTGTTGTTGATCTATTTGACATGTTATTAAAATACCATAAATGAGGTATCTTATAAAAAACAAAATTTCTTTTAGAGCTTGGGAAGTCCAATATCAGGTTACTGATAGATTTAGAATCCAGTAATTTCTCACATCCTAGTTCATAGAAGGTATCTTTTAACTGTTTCCTAATATAGCAGATAAAGACAGAAGCTTTCTGTGCCTTTTGCACTTATATAGTGTCTCCTTTTATAAGGGCACTAATTTGATTCATGATTTCATAATCTAATCATCTCCTAAGAATCCACCTCTTCCTATTATCACGGGTGAGTAGGTTTCACATTTTGAATCTTGGAGAGGATAGAACCATTCAGATGATTGCAAACAACACATCAGATGTATGTAGACGTCAAAGCCAAAGTTGCAGTTGCAGTTGGAGAATGAGGGCATGGTATATGTGAATATACTGAGAATTCAAATAGTGGCCAAAGCAAGAATTTCATCAAATATTGTCAGTTATGGACATGGCTATTATTGGACAAGTTTAAAAAATTGTTATAAAAATATGCTAAGGGCCGGGGATTTAGCTCAGTGGTTCTGTGGCCTGCCTTGCAAGCGCAAGGACCCGAGTTCAATCCCCAGTACCTAAATAAATAAATAAATAAATAAATAAAACCAGTACCAATGTTTCCGAAATGAATGATAAAATTTAAAATCTCACCAAAGAAATAAAGTTGGTGGAACAAAACCAAATAAACACTGAACATGACACAATAAAAATAAAAATAAGCTTGACGAACTCAAGAGTGCAGACATACTGATAATGAGTATATTTGGAGAAAGACTGATCCATGGAATTTATTTAATCTGAACAGTAGAAAGATAACAGACTAAAAAATATGGAGATCTGTAGGACAATGACAAATGATTAAAATAGGTATCATCAAAGTCCTGGAAGTGAAGAAAGAAGATGGAACTGAAAAAGCACTGGATAAATAACGACTTAAAAGAATAAAGCAGTACAAAACTTAAACCTGAAAACTACAAAACAAGTTCAAAGAAATAAACAGCTCAAGATAATTGAAACAAATATCTCACATTCATAAAGTGTAAAATAAAAAACTCAGATGATACTGCATCTCAAATTCACCTGTACAGTAAGCTCAATTCCTATTAGAATCCCGGATCATTTCTTAGTAGAGTTTGATGAGCTTATTTTAAAATTTTCATGGCATGACAAGAGGTCGAGTCATCAAAAATAACTTGAAAAGGAAGAAAATGGGAGTTTTGACACTGCACGACTTTAGAAATTTGTACAAAGAAAGAGCAATCATGACAGTGTGGGAGAGTTTAAGGATGGACATTCAGATCAGTAAAACAGAACTGAAAGTACATAACTAGAAGCATGAGTTTACAATCATAGGATTTTTGAAGATTGTGAAGACCAGTTAGTGGAGAGGAATAATCCTTGGAGGGCACTGGGAGAGTGGGCGGGGAGGGGAAAATAAGTAGAATTAAGATATGTACAGGAAGCTAATGACCTCAATAAAAATAACCCTCATATGTCATCAACATGAGCTACGAATAATAAAACCAACAAGAATTAACATGGGGAAGAGGGATTTAGAGACAGGGAGGGAGGGAGGAGGAAGGCCAATGAGACCAAAAATAAATAAATAAATAAAACAAAGCTATATTATATACATGTACCCACTTCCCAGGACGAATGTAAATGTCACGGACCGTAAACATGTACTGATGACAACAACATGTACCCACAACAACAAAAAGAAATTCCACTGAGTATATACCTAAGTGTACCCACTTCCCAGGACGAATGTAAATGTCACGGACCGTAAACATGTACTGATAACAACAACAAAAAGAAATTCCACTGAGTATATACCTAAAAGGAATGAAAACATTTGTCCACACAAAGGCTCATACTGCAGTATTTACTGCAACATTATTAACAACAGGCAAACTATAGAAAAAGCCCAAATGTCCATAAAGTGCCAAATAGGTAATAAAAGTAGATTATGTTCATACGATGAAATAGTACTCAGCCATAAATTAAAAGAAGTATTAGTTCATTTTACAATGTGGGTTAAGGGGCTGGGGATTTAGCTAAGTGGTTTGGCCACCTGCTTTGGAAGTGTAAAGTCCCAAGTTCAATCCCCGGTGCAAAAACAAAACAAAACAAAAGTGAAGACAACAATATGGATTAACTTGAAAACCTAATGTTAAACGACATAATATATTCATGAAAGACCATGCAATAAGATTCCATGTACATAGAGAAAAGTCAAGTATACTGAAACAAAAAAGAGATTAATGTTTGCTTAGGGCTGGTGGTTGGATGGGGATGATGGGTAGGCAGCTGAGAGCTCAAGAAAATGGACTTTCTTTTGTGGAGTGATGAAAACATTCTAAATTGACTGTGGTGATTGTTTTACATATCTCAGGATATAGTCAAATCACTGCATTATACTCTTTAAATGGGTGAATATCATGGTATGAGAATTATCTTTAAATAAAATTGTTTTTTAAAAGACACTACAGCCAGAAAAAGGGTAATAAGAGAATTCTATGAAAAACTAAACAGTCATAAATCCTATAACTTAGAATATCTGGAGCAATTACTTGAAATCAAATTACCAACAAACAAGATAAAATAGAATAAGTTGCTTACTAGTACAGAACTGGAAATTGTAATTAAGAACCTCTCTTAAAAAATGTCTCCAGGCACAGACGGCTTATCAGAGAGTAATCATCCAATGAATTTTCACTCCTAGAAAATAGGAAATTCTTCCTGATTTTGTGTGGTTAGTAATATATTACAATGATACAAAATCTAGATAAAACGACACACATGCACACACACACACACACACACACACACACACACACAAACTTCAGACCATTATCTTTCACAGACTTGAACACAAAAATCTTCAGTAGAGTTTTAACATATTTGAGTCCAGCAATGCAGAAAAATAAGACACACCCCTAATAAATGGGCATAAGTATGCAGGGGTAATTCAGTATGTGAATATAAATCACCATAGTCCACTATATCACTAGATTAAGGAATATAAGTATGGTCACATCAGTTGAAAATTATATGATAAAATTTAAGAACTATTTGTGACTAGACCTGTCAATAGGTTAGGAATGGACAGGGAGCTTTCTATCATGAAGAGAATCTCCACAAAATTCATTACTTTGATATATTTTATGTAGTTGTCCTCTAAAAACAAAGTAGTTTTCCAATCCTAAACACATGGAAGTATAGATATACATTAAATAATGTTCTGCCCATATTATACCTCCTGAGTAGTAGCTACCCTTTCATTTCTTGCTATGTTTTTCCGTTGTGAAGATGTCCACCTACACATAATAGTACCAGGTGGGATCTTCCATCCTCTGAGAGACCACAGTGTCTCTGGTAACCTGTTAAAACTTTGTGAACACTAAACCATTTCAAATCTGCTTTATATATTTCCTACTGCTGCCATGAAAATTGCCATGATCCCAGTAGCTTGAAGTAATGCAAATTTATTCTTCTACATTTGTGGAAATTAGGAATTGACAATCAATCTTACAAATGAAGGTCAAGATGCGAGACAGCTGCTTCCTTCTGGAAGCTCTGGTGAGGAAATCCATTTCCTTACCTTATTCCTTTTCTAAGGCCACCAGCATTCTTTGGCCTGTGACCCTTCTTTGCATCTCTCCAAACTTTCTGTCACCAGTTTTTCTTCCTCTGATTTCAGCCTTGACTTCCTGTTATAAGAACCTTTTCAATTACAGGGGGGGCACCTGGATAGTTTATGATAATCATCTACCTCTTGATTCTTAGCTTAATTGCACCTGCAAAGTTCCTTATGCCAGATGAAGGGACATATTTACAAGCATCTGCCTTTAGGATGTGGAAATGTTTGAGGAACTATTATTACAACAACCACTCTGCTAGCTAACCACTTGTAATAGATATTATTCAATTTCCTCCAATATCTATTCTCCTTTTTTTACAGCAATAAGTAATTTAAATGGATACAGGACATCTGGGCGAACATGATGCACCTCAACTTCTCTTGCAGGTCAGTATGCTCAGGTGACTTGCACTCATTGATTCGGTGTGGGCAGAAGGGAGGACACCGTCTGCAGCTGAAAATCCTTAAGAGTCAAGGCAGTATTTCCTCCACTCTCCTATGGCTGCCCCAGGAGCTTCATCTTGCTTCCCTGTGTGAGGCTTACACTTACCATGCTCTCCAACACCAACCCGAAGGAAATGAACAGCATAAGCCACTGAGGCTTTTAGGAGAAATTTATTTACCCTGACTAATAAGCACATTTACCTAGACATGCAGAAATGGTCACATTCTCTTTCTCCTTGGTGACACAGTTTGCTGTTGATGACAGAAGTTGCCAATGACAAAAAGTCCAGTCCATTGTATGAAGGGCATGGACAAAAACAACAACAACAACAACAACAACAACAACAACAAAATACTAAAGCTGGCTAATGAAAAATCTAATGAAGGCCAACAAGAAAACTGTGAGGAGATTTCTGAAAAGAGCTTTCCTATGTGATGAAATACAAGCATTTACTGTTTTCCATTACGTACTTGGGGTCATTTCAGAAGGACGTGGTGCATAGAATAAGTTTAGTCATGTTGCAAGCATAAAGGAAGCAAAAATGTGATTGATAATCTATGCAAAATCCGCAATATTAATGAGCTGCTGAAACAATCTTGTTAAGCATTTAAGTATGGTTTTTCTGGTGTATGGTGTAATATTGTTTTAACCACTGGAAATAAATATTCTGATATTTACAACTGAAAGCATTTAGTTTTTTAGAGATACTTTTCCCCAAACCTTATACTTCAGGAAACAAAATGATTTGGCTGACATATAGTCCTGATAATTCCCTTGCTAAAAATTTCTTGGTCTTTCTTCTTTCTCCAAAACTCAGGGAACAAATTACTTATTATCTCAGATAATGACTAATTCCTTCATAGCAAAACCCGGAGAATGGTGACACATGGGCACATTTACGTACATATACGTTAAGCACTAAGGTATAAGGAGAACAAAATTTTTATTTTAAAATGAGCTTTAATTCTAAAGGTAAATATTGACTTTAAAACAATTTCCTTGCATATCAATAGATGTTTTCATTTTAGATATATGTATATATGCATGAGTTACATTGCACATTTTAAACTTGAACATTTATGAGGAAACCAGAAAATATTTGTTTTCCCTTTAGGGTTGCAGAATTCTGCTGAGAATTCCCAGTGGGATGGATGCAAAGAAGAGGGAAAGGGAGTAAGTCTTTGTCTCTCTGTAGATTTGACATTTTTAATTCAGCTGATGTGCGGTCTTTCCTGTGTATCTGCTTCGGTATGATTATATTTTTGCTTAGTCTAGTGTTTAAATTTTTTTTTTAGGAAATATCAAATAATTTCAGCGGTATATCAACATTTTATACAAAATGAATCCTTCCGCCAGCTAGGAATATTTGCATTAGATAATATCAAGTATTAGCAAACTCTCGGGTTCAGAAGGTGGTAAGGAAACAATAAAAGCTACAGTTATTCCCCAAACACCACTCTTTAATAGTAACTTCATGAGAGGACACTGCCAATTATATTTTCAGGATTCTGTGGGTCACCCAGAACTGCAGGCCCAGCGTGACCTCCTTCCCACGAAACCGATAAATCCAGAGACAAGTACAAGGCAGATCAGGGTTGCACTTTGACCCTCGTAGCTTTAGAATCTGTCAAGGTAGCGACATAATCTGCTCGGGTCCTTCGCTCGGGTCCTGACAGACGCAGCCCTTCAGCATCTTATCCAGGGAGCAGCCACTAAACACGACCAGGGGAAGCTGTTAGCAATCTGGAGATTCCCTTACCTCATTTTGCTTTATCTTCTGGTGACTTCATTCCTGGTAGCTTATGAACTCCAAGACACCGCTTAACTGCTCCGTTGCCCAGGAAATAGCCCTCTACTTCTAGCCTGGTACAGTAAGGCAGGAATTATTTGGTGCAAGTAAAAAGCCTTTCAAATCAAACTAAACCTAGGAAATGAAACTAAACAGGCCTTTCTACAGAATGAATTATCTCATTTAATACAATGAAACATGAGAGCCTCTCAATAAGATAAAAAGGAATAAAAACTTATCAAGAAGAAAGCAACGGAGGGCAGGGATGTAACTTAGTGGCACAGCGGCTGCCTGGCTAGCGCAAAGCCCAGAATACGCTTTCCAATACAAAAACAAAACAAAACAAAACAAAACAACAAATGGGAGACGGAGAGGAAAATAAAATGATTTTCCAGAGATAATTATAAAAATAGGCCTAATGTCTACCCAAAGGTATAACTAGAGATATAATCATGTCTGATATTTGCACTTGTGTCATACTATTGTGGTATTATTATTATTATTCATATAGTATGAAATTATTGAAATTAAATTCCTTTTCACTATAAAATACTGATCAACAATTGGAATTAACTTTAATAACCTCTTTGTTGCACTTTTACAGCACAGATCCTATTTATATTGACATTACATAGACTTTACTTACCCTTGCAGTACAGATGGTTTTTACCAATTCTTCTTCTTTTTTTTTTCCTGCCTGGGCATAATTATAGACTACATTTCCGGCTCTTTTGCAGTTAGGTGTGGCCAGTAGGCTGTTTTCAGCCAGTGGATTGCATAAACCATCTCCAGAACAGGCCCGTGAAAGTCTTGCCTATGTCATCCCCTTGCACCTGTCCTTACTATCAGCTGAATGCAGAGAATCTAGTAGTGACCCTAGAGATTGGCGGAGCACAAGGAGGGTAGAAGTTGAATGTCTGAAAACTACAGGAAGTCTTTCCACCAGCTAGAAACATCTGCATTCAATAATAACAAGCATTAGCAAGAAATAGACATTTATTATTTTAAGGCAATATAACTTTGGTATCTGTTTTCTATAGCAGGGAGTATTGCTTCTCTAACAAAATGATGACTTACAGGAAGCTTTCTAAACTTATGTGCAATTTTCTTAGTATTTCCAAACATTAAATTAAATTATATATAACATCCAAATTCAGCAGAAACCATTGAATTTGAAATAAAAAAAAATCTGTCAGTGAAACACAGGTGCATTGGGGCAAGATTAATTTGTGTGTATTAATTTTGTTCCATAATAGGAAAATTCTAAACAAATCAATAATACCGTACAGGGACTGATTTTATGATGTTCCCATATTAAATAAAGAAGAACTCCTAGAATTTACATCTTCAGGGAAAGGAGAGGAGGAAAAGGGGTTGAAATAAAGCATTGAGATGTGTTCTGTACATATTCCACCTCCCCACAAGGATTGTAATCATTATTAATGCAAACATGTATTATCCCAATTAACAACTGAAAAGAAAATCGACAACTTTTATACTGCTTCCTTTTAAGTACTGCCTGGTACTGAACAGAAATACCTGCTTGAAAAGTTGAGACAAAAGCTTCTCAAATGCTTGTGGTGTTAATCAATACTATAAATGACCTTTGATGGAAACATAAACCACCAAAGCCTTTATGTTTCAGCTACTTAGCCATTGAAACCATGAAAATTTTTATAAGTACAGGTAAACAGCCTGCATAAAGGAAAAGGAATAACTTTTCTATTACAGTGAAACCGCTGTGGCTTCTTTCAATCTCCTGTAGGTGAAAGAAAGTGTTTGAAAATAAATCAACTTCTCAAGGTTGTTCTTGAGATGATTCGTCTTAATGTTTAATGATTTCAAGCATAAATAACGAGGTATCGTGTTTCGATGATAATGATGATCTGTAGTAGGAGAGGTGATCAAAAGATGCATCGAATGTCTGAACTAGAAAATACCCATTATGGCATAAAACACATTGTCAGGAAAGATGTAATGATTGTGTTCAAAGTGAGGGGAAGCACTCTGAGTATTTTGTTGGAGATTAACAGCAGTGGGTCCTGGTATCATACATTTTTAAAATTTAAACATTCACCATGGAGTTTTTTAACAGGGAAAAAAAAGAGTTTTACTTAGAAAATCAGGGTAATGACGGGAAGACCTCCAGTTTAGGAAGCTGAGGGCACAGACTTCTGACACAGGGTTCAGACTGGTCCACCCATGAGGGCCAGATGCCAGCTTTCAAGGAAGGCATAGCTGGTGGGCTGTAGTCCCGTTGGTCACTGTCTCAGTCCTGGTGTCACAGCTCTAGAATCTCTTTGGTTTGAGAATGGTCTCATTTTCAAGAAGGATTATTGCTGTCTCTGGGGGCTTACTTAGGTGAAGCTCTACCCTTCCTGGAATTCAAGTGATCACAGGTTTAGGAAAACATCTGGAGACTACATGGAATAGGTGAATGGCCCTAGAAATCCCCCATTCTGGTGTTCTCAGTCTTAAAGGGGTGAAGATAATGGAAATTCAGGGCTAATCAACCTCATTTTGCCTATTTTTACACAGATAGTCCCTAAATGATTAATAGGCCAAATGCAGAGCTGAGAAAGGATTTGGCCCAAAGTTTTAAGGAAACAAAGCACACACATTGGTCAGGCTTTGTTCTGTTATTAATCACATCCATAATTTCTTTTATGATCCCCTTAATGATTGCAGTTTCTATCAACTATAAACATCGGTATGTCTGTGCCATTTTATTTACCAGGTCTGGCACCCTGCAATTTCTGGATCCTCGTCAAAGTTAAAGTAACCAGGAAAGTAAATGTTTTGAATAGATTCAGGACACTGAGGTAGCCACACACTGCAACTAACGACTCTTGTGAGAGAGGTTTCCAGAAGTGCCTCAGAAAGCGGCAAGTATGAAGGCAGAATCGTATTTGACATGAGGGAGAATATTTTGAGAGGGATTAACTTTCATGTGTCTTTTAGTGTAATAGCATTTTTAGAAATGTAAAACTTCATTGTGTATTTTGATCACACCTCAGGTAAATGTGTGTCTGTTGTGTAACAAATTGCCTCACATTTCAAAGCTTAAATGACACTGTTTTATACTTTCAATGAGCTGGAAGTCCAGTAGCAGATTAAGTAAGCTCTTGGCTTCATGGTATCTCTTGAGGCTATAAATGAGGTTTTAAACAGATCTGGGGTCTCACTGGAAGACTCAGGAGGGAATGACACACTTCTTAATTAGATAGCTGTTGGAGATTCCATCACCTTTTCTATACCTATTCCTCGGGAGCAAGTAACTAAGACTAGTCCACACCGGCCACAAGACAAAGATTTTCTATTTCAATTTGAGGTCATCCTGTTTATAGGTTGTGAAATTTCATAGACTTTAGTTGTAATTAGCGTTTAGTTACTTGAATTTTACACTGATGTGTTGTATTCTTGGAGGGCTGGGCAGCTTTTCTTTTCTTTTTTTAAAATTTTATTGGTACATTTTAGATATATAATATAATGATATTCATCATTGAGAATTTGTACCTTTACATAATGTATCTTGGTTCTTATTTTTTCCCCATTCCCCTGCCCTCCCTTCAATCCCTCCACCCCTCCCTATTTACAAAGACTTTGTTTCCATTTTTTCATTTTCTTATATTAATTCCATTCCCGTCTTTCCTTTTCCCAACCTCTCCTACTTCCTCTTTCCCTCTGTACCTTTTCTTTCTATTTCACGTTATCTATTACGCCTTTTGATCCTTATTTACATTTTCATTTTCTCACACAAGAGAGACTATTTGTTATTTATACACATCTGTCCTATTTATTTCACTTAAGAGTATCGCTTCAATATGTATCCATTTAGTTATAAATGTCTCTAATTTCTTACTCTTTATGGCTAAGTAGAACTCCATTTTATTAAAAAAGCACATTTTTTATATCCAGTCACCAGTTGATGGGTAACTGGGCTGTTTCCAAGTTTCAGCTGTTACAGGCTGTGCTGCTATGACCATGGGGTCAGCTTTCTACTGAGCTACTGCAGCGGGTGACTGCAGACTGGTCCAGGTGGATGAACTATGATCGGAGGCTCTTTGTAAGCTTTGGCTCATTATTCCTAGGTATGACTTAAGATAGCAGTCAGCGTGTGTGTGTGTGAGTGTGTTGTGTTATTCACTGCCCTGTTGCGGGTCCTGAGCTTCAGGAGTCTCTGTCACCCATCCTAATGGTGTATCTCAATCACTTTCTTATCACTGAGACACAGTCTCTGTCAACCACACTCAAAAGAAGAGAAGTATATTTCAGTGCATCATTACTGAGCTCTGAGGCATGCTAGTACATGGCACAGAGGCATGGGAGAGGGAAGTTGTTCACAGCAGAGCAGACAGGAAATAGGGTAAAATCAGAAGCATGAAGTGAGATACTCCCTTCCAGGCACCCCCAATTATCTGCCTCCTCCTAAGAGAATCCCTCTCCCAACACCACCTTTAGCTATAAACTAACTTATCCACTGATGAGCATCACACCCCCGTAATACAGTCACCTCCCAAAAGCCCCACCTATGATCACAGGAAGCTTTGGGGGGGCATCTAGATTTAAACCATAACACTATCTCTAGCCCCAGCACATCTGCTCACTTCCTTATTTCAAATGCATTTCATTCATCTCCAAGAATTGCCAGACCAACAGTTTTAACATTGCTGAAAAATGCAAGCCGAGTCTGCCCTGGCAAATTCTCAAGGCAAATTCTTAGCTGTGAGCCCTTGTGAATGTAAAGAAGTTAAGTGGGACTTTTGGGAGACGATGCAAACGCACGGACACTGTGCTCATCCTATTAGTCCACTGTTAGCTTATAGTTACATGTGCTGTGAGGAGGGGGTCTGGTCAGCAGAGACAAGTCAAGGGGCTGAGGCCCGGAATGGTTTATCTCCCTTTTCTGGCTCTTACCTTCATTCTCTTTGTTTTCCATTCACCAAATGAGCAGCTCTCCTCCATCATGCTCTTCTGCAATGTTGTTTCTTCTTCAGGAGCAGGCCTACCTTGGACCAAAACATGGACCAAAATAAACCTCTTCTTTAAATTGTGGGTCTCCTTGTGATGAGGAAGATGACTAAGATGGTATGTGGAAGATAAAATGAAAATCTACAGTATTGCTTTGTTGACCCACAGGTGCTACAGTACACAATCAATTTGATTTCTTCTCTCAAGCTTTCAGATTCTCTGTTGAATAGTTTTTAGTATTTTGGGTTTTACTGGGAGAGGGATGCTGGAAAAGTAAGTCAGTGCAATCTGCCTCCTGACTCTACCACTGTTTCCAAAATTTCAATATACTACTATTGAATAATAGAAAACTATGGCTTCTGTAAATGGTCTTTAGCATAACACAACCACTGAGAGAAATAGTGACTTGCATTTGAATGATGTTTAGCTCTTGTATGGTAATGTGGTCTTCACAGAAATTGCCCACAGATATAACTATTAGACTCAAAAAGTTGAAAGTAGAGCCCCGATATTGTGATTCTGAGATTGGAATCTACATGACCTAATCCAGACAAAAGACAAATGATTTTAAAAGATTTGAAATTTCTGTCCTGAATTCATCAAGGAATGTTATAGGAGCTAATCACATCTGAGGTCAGCCTTTAATGATGGGTTGAATGTACATGGAGTAAATTGGGGAAGGAAGGATTTAAGAAAGAAAAATGGCCATTAGTAAATGCAGGGGGTTGGCAAGGTGTGAATTGTTTTTAAAGAACAAAATGGAGTGCATTTTGTTTGGGACACAGTATAAGGAGTGTTGTAAATAATGACATGGTTGGAGACTTGTCGTAGAAGACCTTGAATGCTACTTTAGAAAATGAGTTCTTAATTTGTGAGGCAATGGAGCAACAACCTGGATAAATTTAACAGGGGACATTTGTCATTAAAACCATGCCTTCCAGTAAAGGACCTCAATGTGAAGAATGCAAATTACAGTAGTTGTGACAAGTGAATTTTATAGTAGCAAAAGATGTGCAATAAATTCTCAGTAAACTTGTGCTATACACTAAGTATTTGTGTGGCATCTCCATTCGTATGTTGAAATCCTAACCCCCAAGTGATGATATTAATACAAGGGGTCTCTAGAGAGTGATTAAATACTGACAGCAGAACCCTCATGAATGGGATTAGTACTTTCTTGATATATACAAAAGTGGCCATTTTAAGCAATGGCCCTCCTCTATGTGAGGACAAAGCAAAAATAATTGTTTGTGAAACAGGAAGCGGGTCTTTGCCAGACTGCAGATTTGATGGTATCTTACTTTTGGACTTCTCGGCCTGCAGAACCATGAGACATAAGTTTTGTTGTTTATAGACTAGCCAGTCTATAGCATTTTGTTAAACCACCCCAAACATCCTAAGACAGTTATTAGGAACCCTATTCAGTGTATAATGATAATATGCAAGCTATGCATTGGGGCAGAATTGGGGCTATGCACTAGGGTGTACATATGACTATGACAGGTATAGTCCCTGTCCTTCATGAATTTAATAGCCTAACAGAAATGGGATAATTAAACCAAAATCAGATACAGTATAACAAAGGATATTGTAGGACAAACAAAATGTTATATAAGTATAATAAAAATAAATAGATTGCAATCCATGATCAAAATATTTTTCTAGAAGTTGTTACCTAATTTGTGTGGCTGGATATTCTGGTTTTCCTGAAGAAGTTCCTGCACATACCTAGTGTTACAGCATAATTATTATATAATACCTCCTGCTATTCTCAAAACAATCCCAGCTTGAGCAACAAATTACACTGCCACTCTTTGTCCAAGTGAAAATGTGGATGAACCATAGTGATCAGATAAACTGTAGGGGTAGAGCACATTTTAATTATATTAAATGGCATGTGCATAGAGTTGGAGGTAGAAGAGAATAGAGCATACTCAAAGGATACTGCTAATGAATAATTACTTTTGCTTGAAAGTAAAGGGTGACTGAAAACAAGTGATAAAATGGTATTTAATTGGGTTTCAGACATAATAACTAGGGGCCTTTCAAGGACAATAAGAAAGTATTATATTTGACTTTAGAAATTTCACTCTGGTGGTTCTGTGAATAACAGATTTCAGAGGTATTTGAATGAAATGGGAAAATGACCCTACTAAAAAAAAGTCTAATACCTTTCAGAATGAGACAGATGACAGTACTGGCAGTACTGACAAGTGAAAAGAATTTGAATGATATTTCACAATTAGGATTTCTAGAAATTGGTGGACTGTTGGGATTAGGAAGATGGGAATAAAAATGGGACATTCTTTTCTGACGAGCAATTAATTGGTTGGTAATGTTATTCATGAGACAAAAAAGGAAATACGTTGAAGAGGAGACGATTCAACTAATTCAAAATGATAAATAAGGCAGAATAATAAGTACTTGACAGTTTATGTTTTCAAATGAGTGGTTTGAAAAAAATCATGAAATTTACCACATTTAAACAGAAGACTTTGGTTCTGATGGAAATAACAAGTTGGGTTGGAGACATGTTCACAAGAAAATAATTCTAGCTATTATATTACAAAAGAGTCAAGGATATTCATGAATGTATCTATTTATGTGCTAGAGATTGAAAGAAGGGCCTTCTGCATGCTAAGCATGCACTCTACTGTTGTGCTACACACACTGCCTAAAATTTGCAAAATTAATGTCAACACAAATGTCTTCTGTGAAAACATTTTAAGTAAAATGAGAACAATAAAAATCTTAAACTCTGACATGAAAAGGTGTCGAAGAGTAAAAGAATCAAGGAAAAGTTGAGGCAAAGAATATAAATTCTCTTTTAACTACAATTTTTTTTAAATTATAGAGGGGGAAAAGATTACAGATTGCAGATATAGCCCAGGTAGAGTGGTGTCCCTTTTGAGGTTATGGAATGGGAACATATTCACTTGTAGGAAAAAAAAATACACAGAAGAAGAAAAATTTCATAAGAAATCAGAAAACATAACTTTTAGAGCAAATTCTACAGACTGGGATAAGAAACACACAGCGTTTATAATCCAAATTTTTAAAAAGGTCAATTTGATGTAAGACAAAGGAAAGGAGTAAAACTGATATGGTGATTATATATTCTGCAGGGATAAAAAGTGATTGAAGGAAAAGATGTAATTAATATTGATTCCATTTTCCTAATCCTTTACTGGATTCTATTGTAAGCAATGCCCACGAGAATCCTTGCGTCAAAGTTCTAGTTACCCAGGTAATGGACCTGCTGTAACAGCTTGTTCTTTCATTCAGTAAAGCTCAACTGTTAGTGGCTTAATGAAATGAAAGTTTACTGCTTGTACACATCGAGTTAAGAAACAGGTACTGGGGGCTGTGCAGACTCATCTTGTACCATTCAAGAGGTTCCTGGCTTTCTCCAAAGGAGGATATATGGCTGATGGACCAGGGCGTGGAGGACTACGCCTAAAGCTTTAGGGGTCAGGCATGAAAGTAGAGTGTGTGATCTCTGTCTCACAGGCAAAGTGAGGGAAAGCAGGCATGCAAAGTGCCTGCAAAGAAAATGACATAATCTGGTGAACTCAGACAGTAAGTATCCATGAGATACTCACCACGACAAAAAAGATATCAATCATCCCACTTTATATAGAAAGACACTGAAGTTTAGAGAGTGTGTAAGTAGCTTGCCAAGGATATAGGGCTTAGAAAATTGGATCTGGTTGTGTGAGTTACTTGAACCATATCATTTCCGCAGGAAATGGCAATGAGGGGCACAGAATAGACCGGGAAGCCTCCATCATCCATTAGGAAGAAAACAAGAATGAGCAATGTGGGACCAGGCTCATTGCAGAGAAGTTAAAGTAGAAACACAGGTCTCCCTTGGATCTAATTATCTCAGCTTTATAGGTCCTATTGGGGGCACTAAGTAGCTTTGTTCATTTGATTACTCATCCTTTCCTTAAAAAAATGATTGTTAGATACACATTAATGATGAGATTGGACCTTTGCAGATGTTCAGTGCTCAAGACAGTCTCTGCTCAAACAGAGCATATATTTTGATTTGCAGAAATAGCTGTAAAATTCTGTTTAACATGTGCCAAAAACTAAAATAATACATTGAAAGGATATGGGTTGACTTAGAGTTAAACAAACAAAATAACTAATAATTAAATTAGCTGGTAGTGAACACAGTTGTACAGTTCTTGCCTAGCATGTACAAAGGCCCTGGGTTGGATCCCCAGCCCTAGAGAGAAAAATAAATTAGTACAGAAAATATGTCCACTCGGTATGTAACAAGTGAATGGACAATAGCTTCAGCATGGAACTGCTGGAATAAAGGGAATCCAAACATTTTCAGTTTATTAAAACTTGAGTCAAGTAAAAGATACTCTAATTCAGCTGGGTCGCATCTGAACCTCTTGGCTAAGGTGCTTTAAGAGAAACTATCATGGAGAAAAGATGTAAAGGGTCGTTATCCAACATCATGAGGTAGTTGCTGGACAAATGGAAAATAGATATAAAATAAATCTAAAGAAACTCGAGTCTTCAAAATTAGACACACTGTCTCAGAGCATATTTTCTCTTATATGAGAAGCCCAAAACGTAAAGAGCAAATTAAAAGATAGATAGTAGGAAAGAGGAAGATAGGTCTTTTGCAAAGAGGAAAGGGAACTAAGACATGGGAAGGGGATAATAAAGGAGTTAAGAGAAGAAAGCTACATTAGACAAAACAGTCAAACCCTACAAACAGAAGTTAATTGAAAACAACTATGTCAAAGTGTGATGCACACAGTGTATGAAGCAAACACCGATAAGATAGAAATTGTGAGGAGCAGAAGTTGCTCTGAAAGAGCAGCTAAGGAGAGCTGCTGTGATGGACACAGTTACAGCTACAACTCTCCTGACAAAGGAGGAGCCAAGCATGAAACAAGTTAGAGAGGAGCCTAATGGGCACTGAGAAAGCACGGTAATGATGAGGGGTGTTTTCTAAGGTGCAGAACCTGTGCTAAGATGGCTAGACTACAGCGAAGAAAGGAGGAGTGCTAGGAAATGTGTAGCATTCACACCAAGTTTGATAGATTTGTAAATTCAAGTTTGATTCCAGAGGCGGTTGTTAATTTCAAAGAAGAGCGTGTTTATGCATAAGTGTCAAATGATTAAACTCTTCATCTTTTACTGAAAGGGAAATTCCTTTTGACCTTTGCCTACGGTAGACACACCTGTAACAGTATTCCTAGGAGAGTACAGACAGCAGTGGACCTTGTTGGGTTACAAGTATCGGTAAGCCTTGGACGTGCCATACATTACTGCTGCCATACCTGATGCATGCCGTCCTGCTTAGAGACAACTGGTAAATTTGGGGGAAGGGAAAGAGCGCGCACCGTGGAGTAACTCAAACTGGGATTGGTCCTAAGCAAATGGTTGTCAGAGGACTTAATTTCAAAAGGAAGACAGTAGTACCTGTCAGGGATGCAGACTGGACTAAGTGAAATAACCTATGTTAAGCATCGACCATTTTTCTTCAAACGTGGAGGAAAAGAATGTGCATCAGGTGCTTGAGGGGAACTCCAGCCACACTCTCTATAGACCCCAAGGCAGTTGCAAAAACCCAAGAGAATTCTGAATTCCTGTCACAGCTACCTGATTCTTCATGGTATCTGGAAATTTATTTAAGAAAATGTGCACTCATGAATTTGTCTGTTTTTCTTCTAAGTTTCAGTCAAATAGGCTCATGTCGTGAATTTGTTGGAAGTGTATAAAGATAACATTGCTAACCTATAATAGTGCATAAGATCCTAATGAGATAATTGACAATGTGAAATAGGAAGCAAAGGGCTAAAAGTGTAGGGAAAGTGGGAAGGGTATGGGAAAGGTAATAAGGGAAAGGAAAAAAATACAAGAAAATGAAAAAATGGAAATAAAATGTTTGTAAATGGGGAGGGGAGGAAAGGGTGAAGGGAGGGCAGGGACAAGAGGAAAAATGAGAACCAACACCTGTCATGTAAAGGTACAAGATCCCAATAATAAATGTAACTGTAACGTATACCTAAAATGTACAATAAACTCAATGAGAAAAAAATATAACATTACTAAAAACTGTGAAAAAAATAAGATTGGCTGTATAACAGTAACTCCCTTTAGAAAGGGCTTAAATTCACTAAAAAACAGATAGAAAATGCAGTACATGATTAGTTAATAAATTAGTTAATAAAATCAGATATTTAAAATCTATATGTCAGCTTGTGCTAAGGTTAAAAATTATTAGAATGTGGAAAACCAGTATAAATTGGATAAAGATGAGAAGGAAAAAGAAAATAAGCCAGAACAATAATATGAAATAGAACTTAAAAATGAAGGAATATATATATATATTTTAAGTATATATATATATATACTTAAAATACACTTATATACTTATATACTTGTAAATATATATACATATATATATGTATATATATTTACAAGTATATAAGTATATAAGTGTATTTTAAGTATATATATATATATACTTAAAATATATATATATATTCCTTCATTTTTAAGTTCTATTTCATATTATTGTTCTGGCTTATTTTTATATATATATATATATGGACAATTTCTAATAATTATAGGAAAGGAAGAGAATCATATAAATTAATGAAGTGAACTAGTATGAGGTTATGTGTATAATAGAGGCTTTGATGGATTCATTTTTTAAAAATTCCTGTTGTTGATAAATGTGTGTGTGTGTGTGTGTGTGCGTGTGTGTGTGTGTGTGATTTCTGGTTGGCCAAAACACAGTTTACTGAAAGAAAATGAAACAAAACACATTTATAGGACAAAGCACAGAAACAAAGCATGCAAACAGTTAATGCTCTTGTTGCACCCAGTTTCCAACTCTTTGTAGTAGGCCTCAAAAATATACAGGATCTATTGCATATTAGGAATCCTTATGAAAGATAACCTTCAACATATCTGTCAAGCAAAATCAAACCCATTGTTCAGGAGAAGAGCAATTAATATTAGAAGAAAATTTCCCTGAAGAAGTATAGAACAAAAAGGCAAAACTGCTCACACATCCTTGCTAGAAACACAGTAAATGCTCTCTTGGTTCCACTTCACCCATCCTCCAAGGTAGATGAAGGTCTCTACTGAAGTTGGAAAAGAGGAACCTACATTTGATTCCTAAAACAAACAGCAGATTCTCAGTGGTCATGAACTTTGAAAAGCACAGCCAGAATCTCTCAATTCCTTACTTAATTAACAGTTTTATTATATATACAGTTCAAAAACGGCAAAATGACTGAAATATTTTTAGAATGCAGGCTTCTGAATGCTTTAAAAAATTCACCATGGAAAGTGCTTATTACATTTTGAAGTGGTGTAAAACATCACTAATTTTTTTTCAGTATGTAAAATGCCTGCTTGAAATGCATACAAATATATAGCAATATGCATCACAATATGTTGTGGATTTAACAAATGCTACTAAAACTGCTAACTCTTGTAATATTTTGCATCATTCAATTCCACAGGCAGTAGAACTGTAAGACTTTTGTTCATAATTTCATATTAACGACTTAGATTTTCTTGGCATACGCAGCATAGATGTTTAATTTAGATGAACTCTTTAGTGTTTTACTATTTCTGGTTCATTGATTCCTAAAATTTTTTTAACACCTTTTAAGGCCCAGTACAGATTTTCAGGAGGTAATTAACGAGTAGAACATACCTTGAAGAATTAGAAAATGCATTTTCAAAATATTTTTGTACTTGCAAAAAATCAGCAACTCTTCATAAAAATAACTTAAGGAAGACACAGTTAAATTCTTCTTTTCAAAAAATTCTTCATAACAAGGATCCTTCTATAATCAATCAAATGATTAATCAGTAATAGGTTGAAATCAACCACTGGGGGTCTGTTTCTCTATTAATTCAAGTTCTTCGGTGATGAGGGGATTTTTTACATATTTCAACGCTTGAATCTCTCATATAGGCAGTTAATAAATATATGTGGAATAACTGATTTGTATATTTGCATGGTCATGGCAATAATATTGCCCTTTAAGCTAAATTTCACTCACCTTATACTGACAATATGTATGTGCTGTGTTTATGTGGATGTATGCTGTGTTTTTATTCTGAGATTCCAACTACCAGATCCTTTTTCTGCTTTGGGTCAAGATTATGTTTCAGTTGAAGCAAGCACATTATATTTTTATTTAATTAATTAAGTATATGGTCTCCTCATTTTTACATTTGTACTCTTCGTTTTTCCTTTCCCTAGATATTTGTGTTTAAATCAGATGGCCTTGCCATTCTGCTTTCTTGTCAGGTTTTTGTAAGAGGGAAAAGTAACTGAAATACAGAGCAGAAAAGCTGAAGAAAGCCAAGGAATCTTGGGGAGACCCTCAGGTCCTTCAGTGTGGACCAAGGTCATTTCTGTGGATAAACAAGAGCCATGCACTGCTGCAGATCTGGGCAGGGGAAACCATTATTAAAAGGAGTTTTCAAAAGTGACAGATTGTTTTTGTAAGCTGTAAGTTCCATAAAAGTATGAAACAAATTCTCTTTCCTTCTGCCTCGAAATCATGTGCACGGAACAACAAATTGCTGTATAAACAGAAAACAATAGAATCTCTATGTTCTAGTGGCATTTGAGTAACTCAAATATTGAATATGTAATAAGTAGGAGTCTCTGAAACCCATATTAAATATGAATTTGCATTGCAGGCTTTCAATGAAAGACTCGAGTGTCATTAAAAAAAATAGGAAGAGGCACACATTTGACTACAGGGATAAAAGGATAAAGTGAAAATCATCATGTTTTCCAGGCAGTTAGTGACCTGAATTGCTTCCAGATAGTCAATGCCACCTCTAGGATACAATGGGACAAAGAAGGAAATATCTCTCTGTGCTTCTAGTTGTCTTTTGTGAGCCCAGCAACTGTGAAATGGTGATAACCCTACCTTAAAAGTTTCTGCATCTCAAATAATACCAGCACATCACCATCTCAATTAATAATCTCCTATCCTGTTTTTCATGAATCATAGAGAGCCTTGGACATAGTTCAAATGTGTTTTTTTTACAGCTAATATTTAAAATTCTGTTCTGATTTTTGGCCTTAAATTGAAAAGTCCTAAATCATGTACTTCCCCTAGTAAAAATTGACCTTAGGGGTCTGGTTGGTTTAGGAGGTGTGATTGTTAATGGCGTTGTTTTACACTCTTAAAATTTTCTCCATTTGGAAGATAGCTTATACTAATAAGCTGGTAAGCTACTGACGAGACAGTCTTCACTGGAAATTTGAGTGCGCTGTATAAAGGGATAAGATAGAACTGTTCTGGCAATGTTGGGTTATGATATGCTCATTTCAGGCTTTCCTGGGCAGCAGTAGTAGAGTGCTCACTAATCAAGGAGAGCTGGTATGGAAAAGGTAGATAATCTCCCTTCTTATACAGCAGGAGGCCAAGAAAAAAACAAAAAGAGGAAATTGAACTTACCTAAATTTTGCAGCTGATATGTACAGATATAGGACAATAATTTAGTTTCGCTCAGTAGCTCAGTAAAATCATTGTTAAAAATAATAATAATGAAATAAATAGATTGTAGTTTTTCAAATAATCTGATCATTCAGTTCACAGGTAAGTCTTAATTTTGAAAATCTAGAAAATGTGCAAATTGTAAAAAACATTCTAAGCTCCTGAGAGTTATAGTATTCCAAATATTCATACTAGAAGACACTGTCCTCTGCCTCTTAAAAGATAAAATGGTATTTTGCGAATTTGAGGTATACAAAAATACAAGCAAGACCTAGTTTTGGGTGCTTTGCCTAGAAAGCCTCAAGGCGATCGGAAACTGATAGCTGGGGAGGCAGAAGCAGGAGACAGGAGATGATGTCCCTGTAACATGGCAGGGAGCACTGCTGGGGGAGAGAGGCACAGGCGCAGATCCCGAAGGCCTGCATGGGAAAGGGCTCTGAACAACAGACACAGTTAGCTGTACATTGTAAAGCTCTATCTCCACGACAGATATTTTCAGCCTATGTTAACATTTATTTGAGTGGTCTCTTTTTTTTGGACAGGGTCTCACTACGTAGTGGAGACTGACCTGGAACTCTCTACGGAGCCCAGGCTGGTCTCAAACTCACAGCGATCCTCCTGCCTCAGCTTTCTGAGTGCTGGGATTACAGGCGTGCACCACCACGCCTGGCGTATTCGAGTGGCCTTTATTCACACCAGCCTTGAGGAAGGGTAAGATATAAGGTGATTCGAATGAGATAAGAAGTGGGGTCTTGCTGTCCTCACAAATGATGATCCACAGTCAAGAGAAGCACAGGAGATTTTGCAGACATCTCTGAGATGGGAAGGACACAGAAACCAGGGAATGCTGGCCAAGGGGCAGGGTAGTTTAGAGATAGATGTGAACCAGAATTTATTTATCCTACATATATTAAAGAAAAGTAATTCTCCGGATTCAACTTCAGTCTACTACCTAGTGGCTGTGCTCTCTGTCACAAGTTATTTCATCTGTTAAACATGTTGACTTATCAGCAGCAACGTGGTGGATACCAAGAGCACCTGCTGCACAGGGCTGCTGGGAAAATGACAGCCTGTAGTGGGCCCAAAATGCAACAGCACTGAACTGATAGACCGAGCATTAGGGTGTTACATTGTGTTCAGCTTTTGGTGCTGTATTTGCTTGACTTCTAAGATACTCATTTTCTTAGCTCATTGAATATTTGAAAACATACATTTCAGTGAATAGCTAGTAGTCTGCTGCTTCGTCCACATGCTTGACTTACATATTTCTCCATTTCTTGACCATTTATGTTATTTCAAATTTTTAATATCATAAAAGTAATCTCCATATTGAAAATGTGGTATGTATTTTTGACTATTTAATCAGGAAAAATTATTCAAAATACCAAAATATACAAATAACAATTTTAAGAGTCTCCAAACATGGACAACCTGCTCTGCAAGAAAAGAGAACCAAATTGCACCATCTGGAGTACAATGGCTCAATGTGGAAATAAAGCACTGTGTCAAACTTGCTTAAATAACCTAATAAAAATATTCAAAACTAATATGACATCCTCCAAAGTTGACTGATAAGGCACAGTAGCACTTAGGACCCATCTCCTTCCTATGTATTTCATCTTTCTTTGGGTTGACCTCAGATTTAGGCAGCTACTGATGTGGAAGTCATAGTTTCCAGTATTTCGTCTAGACAGAGCAATGTCCAGTGCCTCTTTTATGTAAACAAGCAAGTCCTTCACAGAATCCTTTATGGGCTCCCTTGGTTATTGGTCAACACACCCCTTTCCAAATAAACCCCGCAAGTGAATTTGGACGACCATAAACGACCTGCCCAGAGACCTCGGACAGACTGCATGTAGGGCGATCAACAACAGCAATGATCGTCGTTTCCACTGTCAGTGTTTGTGTCACTTCAAATTCATCCTCACCAGCACTACTACATATTCTTTTAAATTTCCTTTTCTCATCGCACAATATATTTGCTTATAACCCACTCCTCATTTCTGTAAGAACACTGTTGACTGATCCATAGGACTGAATGATAGAATGAATAAATAACTACTGGGCTGGAATGTGTCAGGTCTTTATTTCAGTTGTGCTGTATTCTACACACTTGAACCTTAATAGCTGAAGAGGAGATGGACCTTCTAAAATACAGAAGCAACATTATCTGCATGCAATGCAGGGCTCTTGAGCAACAACATTACTCAACAGCTAAATCATTATTCGGGAGAATCTATAAATGGACTGTGAATTAAAATGTGAAAATGAGTATAGAGAGAAGTGAAATTTAAGCTCTCGATGGGATAATCCTTCGGCTGAAATGGCCTCACACTGTTTTCCTTGGATTATCGAGAGGCCCATTGTGTTATCTGAAGGAAGCCTATTGAGTAGTGGTTCAGTGCTGCTGACCCTGTGCTCCGATCACTCTGCACACGAGCTTCTCTGCCTGACTCTCTGCGCGGGTACACATGGAAGCCAGTGGTGACCCGAGACAAAACGAAACCACTCCCGCACTCCTTAAAGGGTTTAGTGTGACACGTTTTATTATATTATGATTTGGAAAAGTGTCATTTCTCCTGATGGCTAATTATTAACTTTCAAATGGATGCTGTGAAAATTGCAATCAAATATCTTTTCTTTATTGAGTGCGTGTGTTGTTAGGAAATATAATTCCACATTAAAGGGTTTCTCAGTTTTACTGACACCCAGCTCTCTTTGTTCTAGTTTTGGTCTCCCCTCCTGCTGCTCCTGCCAAATTGAAAAACTACTCTATTGAGCTCCATCCTTCCAAATTCCTTGATGTGCACCACTGCACAGAATAAACGCTCAGGTGATTACCGAGCTTCTCTTCTTGTTGTTGTCATTCTTTGCCTTTTACTTTTACCTGAATGTCACGGAGGTGCTACGGCCCAGCAAAATCGCTTAAACAAGCGCACCCAAACATCATATGTAAGGGGATTAATGCATATTCACGTTTTTGTCCCATATAACTTGACTGTCATTCATATTTGGCCCTAGAACTTATTTACAGAATATTTAGAATCTGTGGCTGAATACTTATATAGGAATATGGTGTCTACTTATATGTGTAGATATATATATTCTATATCTATAAATAGTATATATACAGAGTATATATGTAAAATATACATACATGTATTTGCATAGCATGTATTTAACATACATGATATATCTTTGTATTTTTATAATGGTTCAAAAGCAACCAAATGGACGTAGTTCCAATGCCCACATTTTTGACAGAAATTGTTATATTCAGAGATAGTATCTGTTCATTTTAGGGTATTGTACTTAAGCAATGAGACAGTAGAAATTTATGATCACACTTACTTAAGCATAATATTTCTCTGGAGGTCCTATCTGATTACGTAAACAGTCCAATAAAGCCAAATAGATAAGTAGCCTACCCATATTGTACTCATGAGGAAACTAAGGTCAATAAGCTTGCCCAAATCACACAACTACAAAAGTGTAAAACATAGCTTCTATACAATATGTTGTTTTTTTGTGACCTAAAGTGTTTTTCACTACTCAGTAAAGTTTCTGGAGGAAATGGGGACTTGGCAAAAGGAAAAGGTGAATACATGAATTTTAAAGATATGGATTTAAATGTAGAATAGTAGTGTAAATTTTAAGTCTACTCAGATCAACTGTGAACCTGTTTTCTAAATGATACCTCTGCCTATGAGAACTTCCTGGTAAAGAAAAAGATCCTCTTTATATTTCAGAGAATCAACCATCCTTATATATTTTTGAGAAGATAATTCCTATGTTTTTAAAGGGTAAAAAAAGGAAGTTATTCATTCAAAAAAGTTTGACTATTTCTTGGCTGTCTGGCACCACATTCGATGTTAAAGTACATAGCTGTGTAAAGTAGAAGAGATATTGCTACTCAGGAACTTACAGATGACTGCTGAGGCACTCGGAAATGATTACAAGTGATTGTTTAAATAGTGGTGAAGGTGCAAACAAGGCAAGAGTGCACAAAAGAGTAAGCTGAGGGCTTCGAACCTGGACTGCATAATCAACCTTGAGGCAATGGGTTTCCTGAGAAAGGGCTGTTTCAGTGAACACCTTGGTGAGATTGAACTAAATAAGAATGGTGGACAAAAGAAAGGGGACAGAGGCCTGGCTTTTAAAAGTATGGCAGGGAAACTGAGCATAACTGAAAAGGAGAGTTGGAAGGAGAGAGTGGTCCAAGATGAGAGTGGAATCTCAGGACAGACTGAGACATGAAGGCCTTCCAGATCTCACTGAGGATTTTCCCCTTCATTCTAAGGCAACATGTGCAATAGAAGGGTTTTTGCGTAGACTTTTAACATTAGAATGTGTCTTAAAGCATAATCTCCTTTAAAAGATTAGTCTGGATGCAATGCCAAGGATTATTTAAAGGCAGAAAAAACAAAGAATGTGGAGTGGTCACTTAGTAAGCTTTTGTAGTATTACAGGAGAGAGAAGAAAATAACCTAGTTTAGGAAAATGTAATGATGCTTCAGAAGGTGTTTTAGGAAGTAGTTAGCAAAATCTGGTAGTGATTGTAAATAGTGTGTGAAGGTGAGGAAGAAATCAGGGATGTCTGGTAATTTTCCACCATGATGAGCTCTAGCAAGAGTAAGAGAATATTGAGAGACAGAAGCAATGGTACCATTTCGGAAGTACCTGCAGTGAAGTAAGCAATACAGGGAATCCTACTAAGGTAGTCATGGAAGCTCCAAAGATGTATTGTAGGTAAGATTTAATGAAACTCAGTGATACGGGGAAGTCAGAGATGAGGAGAGGGAGGAGTTTCTTGAGGCCAATATTTTCATCTCAGGCTTATAAGGAGACTTTATAACAAGAAGAGCAGATATGAGAAAAGAAGAAAGTGAGAGCAATAACCGCAGAGCAGATTCTGAAGTGTTTGACCCATCATCGGAGTCTGAGGCTCAGGGAGGACCCCCGGGTGAAGTTTTACTTGGGTTCATGGATTGCAAATGTGGTGGGAAATGATCATAGTGGTTATGAATGAATGAAGATGTAATGCTTGTAAATTGCCACTGATATTCATGCTGGAAAGCAGTAGTATTTAGTGGCTCTGTCCAAGAAGCGTCTTTATGCAGATCAACTTTGAGCCCAGGCACTAGGCAAGAAATGATCGCTGCCTACTCATGGTGCTTTAAAATTTGCTCTACATTTGCATTGTTCCCAGGAGTGCAAGATGAAGACAAACAGGAGACACACATGAGAGAAGCAAATTCAGGCACCACGTCAGGACATAGTAATTTTCTTCACAGAGCACACAGTCCTTCAGAATCGACAGTCAAGTATTCCTAGTAGTTAGGTTTATCCACGCCAGCTGAGGATTCACCTGTGAAAATGTAGGCCTGGTTAGAATAGACTGGAACCTTTAATTGGTTTCAAAGATATGTTGGAAATCATCAAACCTTTTTCAGGAACTTCAGGTCAAAAGTTGTTCTGGGTGGTGAGAATCGTAGTGGTTGAACACACCAGACCCTAGTTGGCCGACCTTATGGAGCTTATAGGTATGTGTACTGAATAAATCAATAAGGGTCATATAATACATTGAGCATATAATATACAAATGGTGAGACACGAAGAACTAAGGAACAGATCCCTGAAGGAAACGGGATTGATTGTACTGAGGTGTTCCGGGAAGGTCTTCTTGAGAATATAACGTTTAGGAAGTGGCTACAACCTGAGGGTTAATCGGCTTTGCAATATAACAATAAAATGTGCCAGGCAACTAACCTGTACAGAGAAAAGGTTGACTTAGGTCACAGTTTTGGACGTTTACTGTTCAATATAGAGTGGCCCCATAGCTTGGTCTGTTGTGAAGGTGGCAGATAACAGCACAACATGATATATCTTCATGTAATAGTAAGTAGTTATATCTGAACCTGAGAGAGAGAGAGGGAGAGAGAGAGGGAGAGAGAGAGGTTGAGTTTCACACACTAGGGTCCCGTAGTCCCTTTGAATACATTCCTCCAATAACTTAAGAACCTACTCTGAGCCTCATGTCTTACTGGTGTATAATACCTTCCAGCACTGCCACCCTGGAAAGCAAGACTTTAATATATGGTCCTTTGGGGGAAATATAACTAGATCATATCCAAACCAGAGTCTATGCCACATGTGGGTATAGCGGTAAGCAGAATTTTCAGAGGAAATACTGGCAGGGTGTTAAGCTAGGGATACATATTTTGGATATAGTTTGAAGATAAAGCCATGAAGATTAGGTATGAGATAGTCATGGAATGTGCCAGATGAAAAGGAGACTCCAAGGGCTTTTTACATCCTGGATGAGAAAGGATTGGAAGGAGGGGTTGCAGTTGAGGAAGGAAGATAGCTCTGGGCAGGTTAATATAAAGCTGATGTATTACCCTGATGTGCACATGGTTTCTGGTGCTCCCATTGGGTTCATCCTTGTCCTTGGTTTTCCCCTACCTATACTGGCCCATCCCTCATTTTACAACTTAGAAAGAAGACTAAGTCACACCTAAGTATTTGGAGGAGGCACTGTAAGAGTTAATCAGGGGGCTAGAAGTTACAGGGAGTGCCCTTCCCTGGGGGGAAGCCAGGTAGATCTTTCTTCCATGGGTATTGATCTATGGTATTGGTCACTCTTCACACATGTGGAATAAGAAGATTCTTGAGCAGTTCGCTGCATTTCTAGTGTTTGTTGCTATGCGAAAAAAGAAGTGAGAATTTTATTTTTAAAATCTTGTCGAATTTCCCCTTTCTCTCATCCTCACTTTCCTAAGCTTGCACTGGAATCCCGGTACAGGACCCTCTTTCTACATGCCGTAGAATAGAGAAGTTGATCACAGAGCTATTGAGTGGGGCAATTGGGTAGGAAAGGGAATCAATGAGACTGGAGTATAGAAGTCGGAGGATGGAGAGAAATACATCTGGGAACCACCAGAGCAGAGGAGACATTTGGCCCCTCAGGAAGAGATGATCTCCACAAAGAAATGATGGTAGGGAGAGATGAGAAGAAATCCAAAGACAAGCTTGGCCACTTCCTCCCACATTTGATGCTGGAGGGGGCAAGCAGAAGAGTCTGAGAAACAGCTGCCAATAAAAGATGAATTCAAGAAGCTGTGTTTTTGTGGTAGACAAAGGGTTGAGGTGCCAAGTGATTACATGTTAATATCAAATCCCCACTTTGGTAATAGCAACAGGAATTTCAAGCTCTTTAAAAAAGTGACATAGGCAGGCTGAGCACGGGTCCCACGTCTGGAAGCCCAGCACTCGGTGAGGCTGAGAAAGGATGATCCAAAGCTCAAAGCCAGTCTGGAAAATAAGTGTCTTAACTATATTTTTATCAATAAATAAATACATAAATAAATAAACTTTAAAAGCTCTGGGAATGTAGCTCGATGCAAAGGCCCTGAGTTCAATCTCTAGTGCTGCAAGAAATGAAACAAAAAAATCATGTAGATCGGGGGAAAATTTCTAAGTACCATATTGTCCTAATATTTTGCAAAATGGTGGCCAGATAAGAAAGGTTGTAGCAACTTTGATATACAGGCTGCCCTTTGTTCTTTCTGATTCAAAGCCAAGACCAAGGAGTAATATTACTTCCAATATGTTTATTTTTTTTGGTTAAAGCCCTTTCCTAGTGGATTTGAACTTGTTTAATGTACATAGAACTTACTATTACTAAATTTTGTTTTAATAGATCTTCCTTTCTCTCTCTTCTCCTTTCTTTTACACACACACACACACACACACACACACACACAATCCTCCAAAATCTTTATAGTGGGGAATTCGGGTCCTTTAGCTTCTGAGTTAAGTGATGGAACCACTGAGCTAAATCCCTGGCCCTCATCTATTTTTTTTTTTATCTGTTTCTGTTCTAGAGTCTCTAATTATGTGTTTCATTCTGCTAACCATTTCCATAATTATCTGGGAAATTATTTCTGTTTTGAATTTTTCTAGAGCATCATTCATCTGTTTTGTTACTTCCTGCGCTATCAGTTCAGGGTTTCCTGGTGGTTTATTGTCAGATTTTTCCACCTTGTTTCCCAAAGAATTTGCTTTGATGAGTTGGAAGTCTGTTTGTGCCTTGCTTAAATGTTTACTCATTTCTATTTTTGTTGTTGGTACTGTCCTTGGTTTAATTTCTGTGTTAATACTTTGATCTTCCAGATATAACTGGTCTTTAGGTTTTAAGTCTCTAATGACTTGAAGACACTCTCATTTTCATGAGAAAACTGATTAGGTCAATCACAGCACCTTAGGGCAAGTGATACAATTAGGAACACAATAGATCAAGCACAGTTTAGAAAATAACAATTTGTGGTAGTTATTAGTCTATCACCTTTAATTCACCATGTGAATTAAATAAAAATAGAGGATGAGCCCAAAACGTTTATAATGAATAAAAACATCACCCTTCAGGATGGGAGCTTAGAAGGAGTTGGGAAGGGAGGGATGGATAGGTAGAAAGACAGTGGAAGGTTAGAAGTGAGGCTAGAGAACACAGGAAGATCACACAAACTCTGGAAACTGCTGAAGACGAGAGGGAAAGACAGAATGAAAGAATAAAGACAAAAACAGAACCACCTAATAGCAATAGGGAAGCTGGAAACTGTACTCATTTTCCTTTGAAACTAATGACAATTGAGAGAAGGAAAAAGAGAATGAAAAAAAAAAAAGAAAGAAGAAATTCAAATTAGGGCAGGAACAGGAACAAAAAGGGAGATGAAGAGCAACTTGGGGAATAAGAGGAGATTGAGTGGGAAAGACAAAGAAAAGAGAAAAAAAGAAAAAAGATTAAAGACACAAAGAAGAATGTGAAAAGAGTGAGAAGACAAATTAAATATGAGGGGAAAAGAAAACAATAATTATAATAATTTATTTATTTATTCATGTATTTATTTGACACAGGGTCTCACTATGTAGTTGCGACTGACCTGGAACTCACTATGTAGCCCAGGCTGGTCTCGAATTCGCAGTGATCCTCCTGCCTCAGCCTCCCAATTGCTGGCATTACAGGTGTGCGCCACCATGCCAGGGCTTCCAATAATTTTAAAATAGAAATAAAGGGGCTCCTTCAGGGCATGTCTCTTCTGTCACAATAGACAACGTGGGCAGCAGTGTGCTGCTCTAAGTCAAGTAGTCTCAACAAGGCAGCAGCAGCCCCCTGAGATTCAGGCTGATTTCTGGCTTCAAGGCCCAAGGTGAGCTCTCTGACCTCTTGCAGGGTTGAACACTGCAAGGATCTACTGCAAGTTCTAGCTGCCCTTCCCCTGAGAACAGTCCAGGCTTGATGGGAGCTAGTGATACCTCCAACTGAGCAGCCAGAGTGTTCTGGTGTGCCTTCGTTGCAGAGATTCTCTTCTCTTTTCCAGTGGGCTTCAATTTTCATCAAGAAGCCTGACAGAGGCCCTCTTTCTGTTGTTCGTTTCTGCTCTATCTTCTGGAGCTCAGTACAATGGCTTTATGACCCCAAGTGCCTTTGTGGTGTGGATCCAGCTACCGGCACAACCAGGAGGCCAGAGGCAGGGGTGGGTGGGAGCGCTGGGGTCATGCTGTGGGTACACACTTGTGGCTCCAGCTCTCGTCTTGTGCTGCTTGGAGGCCCAGTGCACTGGGGGTGGGGAGCAGCCTAGCTGCACTAGGCTCTGGCGCTCCTCCCTGGTCTGCCCATCTTTTCTCTTTATTCTCAGCAGAAATTCTAATGTTTCATGGCCTAAAAGGGCCTATGGATTGCAAAAGAACAATGATCTTTGGGTAATTATTCTGCCAAACCTCCCACTAAGGCTATCAGCGAATTGAAAATTATTTTCCTCCCTGAAACTGTTAGTCTATAGTCTATTTAAAGCTTCAAGTAAAGCACATACCTTATGAATGAGATATAACATAACTCATCTGACAGGTACAATAATGGAAAAGTCTATGAAAAAGCAACACAATACACTGTTTGGTGAATAAAGAGAACAAACACAACAGAATCAGATATACAGCTGGGTTTGCACATTGACCGAGTGCTCTGAATCGTAAATGTTGAAGCCCCATTTGTTTGCTTGCCTCATGTCCTGTCCAGGTACAGAGAAGGGGATGTGCATTGCTCTTGAAACACTCACCAACAACCTGCTACTTGGGAAATAATGGTGATGAACGGGGCACGACGGTCTCACAATGCAAGGCGACAGCCTTGCTCAGATGGATACAGCTTAACTCGTCATTTCAAGTTCTGCCAGAAACAGTCCTGGGAGAGGTAGCAAAGTACATCCCTGTCGGCTGAATATAGAGTGTTTTTCCTTAGTGCCATAGTATGGGAGGTCAGCAAAGTAAATAGTAATGTTTTCCTGTGCACCACATTATGCTCTGAAATTCGTCTTGTCAAAGTTGCATCAAATAAGGAAGGAGAATGCAGTTAGAAAAGCAAGTTTTATGATCAAGAAATGATAATATTTTGTTTTTATATCTTTGGCCTTATAATAATTGGAAACATTTTTCACCAGGGATAGGATTTATTTTTTCATGTTCTAGAGAGAACAACAAACTAGAAATCCAAGAACCAGTACTTAGAGCAACTTGCAGGTCTCCTGCCCAGGGAGAAGAAGCCAAGCCCCCCGAGCAATCATCCCTGCCGTGCTTTGCTACTGGGGCACATCGGAAACGGTCTTCGAAGTGATCTTCTTGCGTCCTGTCTGCCTTCTACCTCCATCCAGAGTAATTGTTTTTTCTCATTGAGTTTATTGGTACATTTTAGGGATACAGTACAGTTACATTCATCATCGGGATCTTGCACCTTTACATGACAGGTCTTGGTTCTCATTTTTCCCCTTGTCCCTGCCCTCCCTTCACCCCCTCCTCCTTTCCTTATTTACAAATATTTTGTTTCCATTGTTTTCATTTTCTCATGTTTTTTTTTCTTTTCCCTTAATTTATTTACATACAAATCTGCTTCCATAGTTTGTCAGACTTCATTCCAGTGTCTGTGTCTGTGACATCGGGGTAATATTTGCATCAATCTAGCAGACTGCTCAGTGGCACACCTAGCTCGTCTGGGACCCAGAGCGAATCGCTTTGTAGAAAAATTATTACAAAAGTATTTTCATTGTTAACCGTAACACAAAATGAGTAGTGATAGCCAGAAAAAAGTAGTGGTATTTTTGTTGACTTTTATGTGTATAATTATGCCAGTAAATTAAAAATAAAAGGAATAAATGCTATAATATGATAAAGTAATAGATTGATAAGTTTAATGATATTAATTTGGTGACAGAAGGAAAACTGGATATGTGTGTGCATTAGTCTGTCACAATAATTAAAAATTAACAATTAAGTAGAATAAGAGATTTGGATTCTAAGGGCAGCATTATAATTCAATAAACTATTTCATGTGGGAACTAAAATTTGTACTTGCTAGGTACAGTAATTCACTTTACATGTCAGCTGTTTCGTGTCTTTACATTTTTTAAATTAAGTTTATTGGAACATTTTATATATAATGACATTCATCAATGGAAACTTGTACCTTTACATGATACATCTTGATCCTTATTTTTTCCCCATTCCCCTGAAGCCCTTCAACCCCTCCACCCCTCCCTATTTACAAAGACTTGGTTTCAATCTTTTTCCTTTTTCTCATATTTATTCTTTTCCCTTCTTTCCTTTCCTCACCCTTTCTACTTTCCCTTCCCCTTTGAAACTTTTCATCCTATTTTTAATTATCTATTATACATTTTGATCCCTATGTACACTTTTAGTTTCTCACAACAGAGAAACTATTTGGTATTTACACATGTGTGTCCCATTTATTTTACTTAGAAGTATGGCCTCAATGTGTGTCCATTTAGCTATAAATGTGTGTACTTTCTTGTTCTTTATGGCTGAGTCATACTTCATTTTATATAAAAAAGAAACCCACATCTTCTTTATCCAGTCTCCATTTGATGGGCAATTAGGCTGTTTCCAAGTTTTAGCTATTATAGGAGTGCCACTGTAAACATGGGGAGTATATGTAGCTGTGGTATAATTCTTTTAATTCTTTTGGGAAGACACCCAGAAGAGAAATAGCTGGGTCAAATGGAACCTCTAATCCTAGTTTTTTGTGATATCTCCATTCTGATTTCCACAGTGGTTGCACCAGTCTGCACTCCCACCAACAATGGAGAAGGGTTCCTTTCTCCCCAGAGCCTGCCAGCATTTGTCATTGGTTGATTTCATGATAGCAGCCATTCTTTCTGGGTGAGGTGGAATCTCAGTGTTGTTTTCATCTGCATTTCTCCAATGACCAGTGATGTTGAACACTTTTTCATATGTTTATTTGCTATTTCTACTTCTTTGTCTGAGAAATGTCTGTTTATTTTAGATGCCCATTTTTGGATTGGGTATTAAAATTTGGGAGGTTTGATATTTTAAGTTCTTTATATATTCTAGGTAGTAGAGTTTTGTCTAAGGAATAGCTGGTAATTTTTTTTATTTCTCACATTGTGGGTTGTCTCTTGGTTTCTTTTGCTGTGCAAAAGGTGTTTTTTTTTTTTTATTGAGTTTATTGGTACATTTAGGGATACAGTACAGTTACATTCATTGTTGGGATCATGTACCTTTACATGGCAAGTCTTGATTCTCATTTTTTTCCCCTTACCTCTGCCCTCCCTTCAAAAGGTTTTTAGTAAGATAAGATTCCAGGTGTTGATTCTTTCTAATAGTTCATGTGCAACTGAGGTTTTGTTCATGCAATCTTTCCTTTTGCCACTGTCTTCAGTAATTCTACCTAACCTCTCTTCCAGCCATTTTAATATTTCTGTTTTAATGTTTAGATCTTTGATCTATTTCAATTTTAGTTTAGTGCCTTGTGAGAGATATAAGTCTACTTTTAATCTTTGGCAAGTTGAAGCCAAATTTTTCCAATACCACTTTTTAAAGAAGCTATCTTTCCGCCAGTGAGGGTGTTTGGCTCCTTTGTCAAAGACAAGGTGACTGAGCATGTCTAGAATTGTTGAATCTTCTAATCAGCTCCACTGGCCCTCAGGACTGTTTCTTTGCTAGTACCATGCAGATTTTTATTTACTTATATTTTTAAAACACAGTAGCTTTGTAGTATTGTTTCAAGTTGGGGATTGTGATTCCCCCTAACTTGTGTTTGTTGCCTAGAATTGCTTTTGCTATTCTAGATCTCTTCTTGTTCCAAATGAAGCTTTTGATTGTTTTCTCAAGTTCTGTGAAGTATGTTGTTGGAATTTCAATTGGGATTACACTGGACTTACATAGCAATTTTGGAAGTATGGCCATTTCTACTCAGGATATCTTTCCATTTTCTGATATCCACTCCAATGTCTTTTTTCAGAGTGCTATAGTTTTCAGAATAGAGTTCTTTGATTTTTTTGCTAGGTTGATTCCCAGGTATTTCATTTTTTTGAATTATACTGGGAAAATAATTTTTTCTCTAGTTTGTCTCTCAGTGAGTCTCTTGTTCATGTACATGAAGCCACTGATTTTTGTGCATTGACATTATATTCAGCTAACTCTACTGAATTTGGTTATTAAGTCTAGAAGACTTTTGGTGGAGTTCTTGGGTCTTTTTATATAGAATATCATGTCATCTGCAAATAATGACAATTTAACTTCTTCATTTCCTATCTTTATTCCTTTTATTAATTCCTCTTGCCTAATTGTGGTGGCTAGTGTTTCCAGAATTATATAGAACAGGAGTGGTGATAGATGACATCTTTGTCTTGTACCTGGTTTTAGCACGAAGGATTTCAGCTTTTGACCATTTAGTATGATGTTGGCTATTGGTTTTTGATACATGATTTTTATCAGTTTGAGACAGAGACCATTTATTCCAATTTTCCATAGGATTTTTTTTATCATGAGTGGCTATTGGATTTTTGTCAAAATTTTTTTCTAAATTTATTGAGATGATCCTTTTTTGTCCTTGGCTTTGTTAATATAGATTTATTGATTTTCATATGTTGAAACATCCTTGCATCCCTGGGATGAATCCCATTTGGTCAGGTGTATGATCTTGATGGCTTTCTGTATTCTGTTTGCCGGTATCTTATTGGGGATTTTGCATCTATGTTCATTAAGGTGATTGGGCTATAGTTCTCTTTTTTAGTTGGGTCTTTCTCTGCTTGTGGGATCAAGGTGATGCTTGTTTCCAGAAATGAGTTTGGAAGTATTGCTTCCTTTTCAATTTAATTGAAGAGTTTAAACAGTAGTGGTAATAGTTCTTCTCTAAATATCTTGTAGAAGTCAGCAGTGAAGATGTCAGGACCTGGGCTTTTCTCTGTTGTGTTAACCTTGTATCCAACTGCACTACTGAATTTGGTTATTAAGTCTAGAAGACTTTTAAGTGAACTGAAATCAAGAAAACTCAAAGGAACTAGTGATTGTTGACCCAGATAAATAAATTTCAAGAAATCAAATTTTATCATTGGCATTTTTTTGGAATCAACACATAGGCGTAACTGCACTGCACTTTAGAATTGTTTTTAAATTCCCTACAAATATTGCACCCTCTGGCTACCTACATCACTGGCAGTCTGAATCCACCAATTTGCCACAGTGTGCTGCCCTGGGTATTCTGGGAAGGGTAAAGTGGATTAATCTTTAAAGTACTTAAAAGTATATTTTCATGCAGCCCTTACTAGTGCTCCATAAACATTGCTGTTGTTAAATAGCGGTGTATAAACTACAATATAAAGAGTCTACTCTTGCTGGTGTATTTTTAAGACCATTCACAATGTGCTTATACTCTAACTTCTAGCTTTTACTTTCACATAAAAGATTAAAAATATACTTCAAAAGCACTGAAATTTTCATGCTTAATTAAATGTACTATTCGTTTACGGCCACGTTTCCTGCTATACTCTTGCTGGCAAGCCCTTTCCTCTTTCATTTCCCAAGAATCTCCTCATTCTTCAAGGCATTACTTAATTGTTAATTCCTCTGGTAACTCCTCCCCTGTAGCAACTGTTCAGCTCAATAAGAAGATTTATCTTCTGTCCATCCACTTGTTTCATGCACAGCTATCATCAGAATGCTTACAATGTTTATAACAACCTTCAGGCAACAGTAAACAGAAGACAAGATACCTGTCTTTTATCAGCTGGCCTCTTCAGAGAAAAAGGAAAGTAGCGATTATAATTTAACACCTTTAGTGCTATTCCGGGCTATAAGAATGAAGTGACGTGGGAGTGCTGGGGAGGGTACTTAAAACAGTCTGGGAGGTAAGGAAAGGTTTCCTAGGGGACATCAGAGACATTTATACTGAGACTTGAAAACTGACATTTGTCTGTCCGGAAGGGATTGTAAAATGGAGGACAAGGAATGTCACAATGTAATGGGCAATATAAGTGATGGCTGGAGTAAAAATATACAAAGGGAGCTAGAAGAAGTTAATGCTGTTGGGAGGATAGAAAAAAGAAGTTGAGAATGGTGAACAAACTCTGCAGCGGTATCTGAGGTCCTATCATACAAAGCCTTGCAAATCCTCTGTTTGAGTTTGGATAAAGATAGAAGGCTATAAGACGCTATGGAAAGGCTTCAAGTGCAGGAGCTATTTGATTTATAGATTTAAATACTGTTCTCTTAGTAGTACAGATTATGAGTTGGAGGAAATACTCAGGGAAGGAAGAATGCTCTGGTTGTTGTAGAGATTTGGTCAAGAGATATCCTATAAAATGGGGCAGTGAAGATAAATTGCAAGGAGTTTGGAAGTACAGTTGACAATGTTTAGTGGGTATTGGTAGCTCAGGACAGGAAGGGATCAAGGACGACTTCTTGGTTGTACTCTCCGTTAGGTGGCAACACCGGTTTCCAAGAGAAATTAAATTAATAGGGATGGTACCAGTCATGAAAATTGGCCATATTTTCAGGAGTAGTATTTTTGGAAGGATGTTGACCTCTATACTGGTTAGTGTGAGGGCCCTAGGCATATAAAATGGAAATATTAAGAAAAAAATATTTGAAATTTGTCCTTAAAGAGACAGGCATGAGAGGGAAGCCTTCAAGACAGTAAGAAGGGCTAGAAGAGAAGCTGGTTGTTTATGGAGATCTGAGACATGCCCAAACTTAGGCATGACAAAAAAAGAGAGAAGCAAGTAAAAGAGACTGAATAAGACAAGATGGACAAAGAGGTATAGGGACCCCTGGAGAATGGTACTGGAAAACTATTATAACATTGAACATTCCCTATAGATCTGTATGACTGTGCCTATTTCTTAGGTAGAATTCAGTTTCATGAGGATAGGAATAATGCTTTTGGATGCCTACAGCAGGTACTCAGTACATGTGGGGTAGGTGGAAAAAAAATACATAGTGCCCCCAGTACAGGTGATATTCCACTTGCTACTTTTCTGGAATAGCAAAACCGAAACATTTTCAGGACTGGTGAATTCAGTCAGTAGGGCCTGGTAGAAGGAGTATGTAAGGGTCATTTCTTACTGTGATAACTTACCATTTGTCTAAGTGATGTAAACTTGAGTTAACCCTGGGCCTTTTGGTTAAAGTCATTAAATTCATGGCAAGTTGCAATTGGGCAGAAGAACAGCAGTCCATGAGAGAAATAGTGTCATTCACAATAAGCCAGTGTGGATTCTAAGAAGTTCTGATCATAGTGAAGAAAGCAAGCCAAATATGTTGGAAATCAGGGACCATAGGGGGGAAAATGTTGTAATAAGAATCTTGACAAAAAAGGCTATGTATTCAGTGTAGGCAGGTGGGATGTGCCAGGACAGAATGATTTATGTGGAAAATTTGAAAACCTGACCCACACCCTCCTGAAATTAGTGGGACACAGGAACAATATGTGCTTACTATGTCCGAAGTCAAATGGCTTGATTCACTGCTATTCTCTACGGACATCAAAAAGGTAGTGAAGAGATGAGAAAATTCCTCCCAGAAAAAGAAATGGAAATGCCAGAATTTCTCATACAAGAGAAATATTCTTGGAAACAAGTAGGTGTAATAAGTGATGTATAGACATCTGTATGTAATGGAGAGAGAACACATTTTATTTATTTTGAATAAAACATTTTATTGAACTAAAAACATGCATACCACACAATCCACAAACTTAAAACACAAGATTCAATAGTCACCTTCACAGAGTTGTACAATAATAACTATAATCAAACTTAAATAACTTTTATTATCCCACATCAAAACACTACCCACTACCTCCCAATCCCTCCCCACCGAATCCAGCCAAGAGCTCCTGTCCATCCTCCTAGAATTTCCCAGTCTGGGAATGTATTTCCTTTCCTTTTCTCCAAAACAGACCATGTTCATAACAACAACAAAGACCTCAACATATCCAAAGAAATGTAAATCCCACAAAGTGAGCTCTCAAACTCCATTAGAATGAAACCAGAGACAAACAACAGAAAAGTCCTTAAAATAAAGTTACTCTTTTTTTTGTTTGTTTGTTTCTTTTCTCTCTCACCCTTTAGGGTCCAGATAATCAGCATTTAAATCCCAGTACAGCTACTGAAAAGTTATATGACCTTGAGTGAGTTACTTAGCTTGGTTGAATCTCAATTTTCTTATTTGTAAGACTAGCAAAACATTTTGTAAATTGTCACATTGGCATATTTTAAAAAGATAGCCACTAGTGTCAGAATCACGCGTGAACAAAAACATGGATTTGAAATGCTTGTTGCTATGATGCAATATAAAATGTGTATATTTTAAAATTAATTTTTAAAGGTTCATTTGACTCTATATTTTGATTTATTATGTAGATAACAGTTAAAGCAATTATTGTCAATGTATATGATTCTGTGACTTTGTACTGCTGTTTTAAAACATAAACGCACAAAGAAGATAAAAAGAATAACTGTGAAATAATAAAATATCCATTGTGACTAAAATGTAACTAACCTGTGCTATATGCTATAAAAACAAGGCTTTTCTTGGAAACATATGTAAGGTGAAAACAAGATTTAACATTATTCCAACTTCACAGAAAGTCAAGGGTTATAGGGAAAGTCAGAGGTATTTGACAAAATTGCCAACAGCTCTTTTCAATTTTCCTCCAGGAAGTGAGAGATCTTGCAAGTCTTTATGAGAGTAAACAAAACTTAATTACTGCCCTGCTGTGGCACAATTAATGTTTCTAATTAATTATTTAAAAATTATAAGAAAATATATATGAAGAGAAATCCTGGCAAATAAATAATTAATTTAATTCTCCCTGTGATTATTAAATTAGAATGAGAAAATAGTAAAGATGTAATATATTTTTATTGAGAATAATAAAATGCACTAAGTACATTTTACACAGAATTATTGAATGTGGTTTTGATGAAACTTCAGAATCACATCAGCCCTTTACACGTGATGCTTGCTGTGAGTTTCTAAATTTAAGTAACAATCTTATTTCTTAAAAAGGAGATTTTAAAATATCCAGATTACTTTCTTTAATTGTGATGTTATCTTTGCTGGACAAAAACAATGATAAAAAAATTTATATTTTTCCTAGAATGTTAAACTTCATTTGCACAGCTTAGTAGCCTACCAAATCTCAAATAATTACTCAACACAAGGCTATACCCATTTGAAAGGTTTAACAATACTCATTGACTTTTTTTTTTTTTTTTTTTTTTTTTTTTTTTTTTTGGTACTGGGGATCAAACTTGGATCCTTGAGCTTGCAAAGCAGGTGGCGGAACCATTGAGCTAAATCCCCAGGCCAGTCATTGCCTTTTGAAGACAGAAATGAGATAAGAGGATACAATCAGAAAAGGAAATGATAACCAATGTGGGAGTCAAGTAGGAATTGTAATATTCATGGAGATTTTTCGTTGTTTTTAATTAGAAACATATCATCAATAACTACATATCATAGTCTGGGTGCAAAGTCTTAGAGAGCTGATGTAATTGCTAGAACATGGTTTGGGGACCTTAAGAAGTTTACAAGTTAAAACATTGGAATGCCTGGGACAGTCAAAGGGATAGATATGTCCTGCTATTTCAATAATACATACCACAGACTGGTTAATTGTTGATCTTGGATAAAATCTACTCAGTTTTCATAATAAAGCAAACCAGAGTGTGGAAGACTCAGCCTCAAGGATGTAAGGATTTTGACATGGAATGTTGCATATACATAAAATTTTAAATGATGCTGTTTTTTCTCTCCTTCTTGAAATCCAAGAATCTCCACTCAGCAGCCTTGGAATTGGGCCTGCTAGTAAGCCATACCCTCAAGCCACTAATGGAAACCATCCTCAGAAGAAATCAGAATATCCAGCAAAACTATACATGTGTGTTTGGAACCTTGAATCATTCCTGCAGTACATAAACCTCAAGCTTAGAAACTCATCTAAAATTGGCCTGAAAATAGAAATCCCTGTAGGGATTTTTCACAGACAAATGTAAGAGCATTTCTTTAAAAAGTCTGCAGAAACTGCAAAAAAGCAAGATTTCTGTGAAAGAAAACCTCAACAGAACTAGGTGTGATAGACAAAATAACTGTGCACCCAAGAAAAACCACAACTTGAAAATGTCATCTGATTCTAAATGAGAGAATTCATGTTTGGAGGACTAAAGGCAACTCTAAAGTGGTCTTTAAAATAAATACTTTATTATTCTAAAAGTAGATAAAGCAGTAAGTCATATTCCTAAAGTAATGTATTGTTTTAATGAGTTTATGTTTTTAAAGAATCAAACATAGATTTTAGAACAAAAATGTGATCATCGATATAATTTTAGAAAAAGTCATATAATTATCTTAGATGGAGAAGATTGAATGAATATTCTAGATGAACTTTGTGATAACGTATTAGTGGAATTATTTCAAAATCTGTACACACAATTTAGCCAAGCAGCAGATATAAAACCTAATAATGAAACACTGTATGTATTGTCAATAATCAGTAAAATAAAATGCTAATGCTCACTCTGACCAGCAACTAATTTAATTCTACACTAATATGTAAGATTTCATTTATTAACATTTCTGAAAATGGGTATACCTTAAAATTAATGCTCTTAACTGTGCTTTATGGCTTCGCTGACATAAATTATCTATGTTAGTGTAGATTAATCAATGGAATCTCTGAATGGTAATCATATCTCGCACTTGAGCAAATTCTGCATGGCTGATGCATTATTTTCCATAGCACCAGCCAGTTCAATCAGACAGGACAAAGGCACTAAGTGTAACAGTTGGCACGGAGGAGGTATAATGAATGGAGTTATTGCTCATTTATTCCTGGAAAGCTGAGAAAAATAATCAAAAGTACCAATTTATTAAATAAAACAAAAAGTAAGGCCTTTCTCTCATTTTTATATCAAAAATAATTAGAGAAAGTTTAGCAGTCTAAACGTGAGACAGGAATAAAAATTTATTTGAGAGAATTGAGAAATATTAGGTAGAAGTCTAAGTGGCTATCATAAGAAACGCTATCTTCTTGATTTACTCATCAGTGGTACAGGTCTCAGGATTGTTGTGAGCTGATCATTAGTTGAAATTTTGTATAAGAGACTAGACCGTAATTCCAGTGAGAATAGTGTTGCACTGAAATCTCCTGCAATTCTGTAAACGTGTGACAGAGCATCCTCATGTCCTCCAACAGGGCAGAGTGTAAAATGACAGAATGAGTATGTATGTTTATATGCTTCCCTTTCATAGTTCTTCTAAAATTTTATTGAAAAATGGGGAAGGAAATGTGTTTGGCAGCAAGAAGCATGAGGAGTCCCTGTTGGAAGGAGGTGTCCTCCTGCTCTTTGCTGACTGTACTGAGTCAGATATAGCCGGAGAATGCGATGGTCCAGTGACAGCTGTAGGATTTTGAAACTTCTTTTCCTTTCTGAGAAAGGGGCTGACTCTTCTACAAGTTTCTGCATTTAGTATGATGTAGGGGTGCTACCAGCTACTGGTAGGGTTGCTACTGGCTGGATAGTAAGCACACTATTCCAGCACCGTTTATTAAGGGACCATTATTCCACCATTGAGCTGAGATGTTAATAACTGCAAATTCACATATTGCTCTTAAAATCCATTCTTTCCACTGCTATATTTGTCCTCTACATAGCGATGCCACTAAAATTATGCCATGCCAATGCCAAAAAGAAAGTAACTGGAGAATCTTATACAATTTTTACATGTAAATTTAATGAAAAATTATCACTTTTATTGTCTTTTCTCTTTTCATTAATTTATCATTGATGTTATTATTTATGTATTATTTTATTGATCATTTATAGAATATTGGATATTGGTTTAATTCCTTGTGCATCTACTAATATAATGAAACAAGCCACCATTTGAATATAGTCTTAAATTAGAGAGAAGAAATATATTTAATTGAGAAATGAATGTTAGAGACTAATAAACCAGGGTTTAGGCCTTGACTCTCTCATGTGCCAGATGTACAGGTGGTTTACCACATTGTCTTATGATATCAGTCAAGCCTTTAGAAAATTTCTTTGTTAAATTAAATCATTAATTCTCTCAGTATTGTAGCAGTAGTGGAATATGGTAGTTTCCCTTTGTTGAGTGAAATCTTCTGCATAATATTCATTTAACCATTTGCTGAGTTAATTCAAGATGTACGTTGGATTTTACCTGGGTCTTAGAGATATTACTAAGAGAACTGTTTTGTCTTGGTTTTGGAAGGACTGTGATTGGAATTGGCACTTTTGTTATTTATATGGAAGGGACATTATAAGGAATGCTAGGAAATTATTGCTGTACTTGTAATAATATTATTGAGTATTTTGTTCAAAATTTTCTCTCTGGCCTCAATAGTAGCAATAATTCAACTCCTGCAGAATTATAAAGTGATAGTTGTGTAAGAGATTTATTTGACCTTTTTTCATTTATTAGCTTCTCTTTGCAGTGCCTAGTAGACTTCTCAAAGACAAAATCCTCCATTTACTTCTCACATTTGGCAAGCAAATTTTCCATAGAGGCTAGAACATTTCTGTTGTATTTTTTCTACATTGTTCTCTTTACTTGGATTCTCGTATGCCCTTTTTATCTTCTTCGGCTTTAGTTTCTATTTTTCAGCTACCCTGAAATCTATTTTTCAAACATAGAGAGGTATACATATGCAGGTATGTAAATAAAGAAAGTCATCTTTCTTCGTTTCATTTTCTTTAGACAAAGCATCCTTTCGTCTTGGCTTCTTTAGGTGATCCTTGATAACACTGAGAAAATAATACACACCTATGCATACTTTTCTTCACTTTATTTTTCTCTACAGGACTTTTTATCATCTGAATTGCTAAACATATACATCATTCCTTGCAGAATAGTGGAATTAGTAGGACATGATAAGAGTTTCTCTCATTTGAGCAAAATGAGATCGTTTAAAGAAAATTTAAAAACTATATAATATACTTATGACTTGTCATTTTTGTTTCTGTATTATTATTGTTGTTGTTGTTATTTGTATGGCAATTTATATGGACCTCCTTGCCTGAAGTGTAGTTACGTGTTGGCACTTTTATCTCCAGAGAGTCTAGCATCAGTCAGAGATTATGATGCAAGCCTAACTGTGTCAACCTGACTGTTTCGAGAATCAACCAAGGCGTCTATAAACCCTACTGTGGGTGTGTCTGAATGGTGCAGAGGTCCAACCTGGGCACTGCCTATGGCCTGGTCCCTGGTCCCCCTTCTCTTGCACCGTTGCATTGCTCTGCTTGCCACTACTATGAACTGAGAGTCTTTGAGTTTTTGTGCCCTTCTACTTTAAAGTTCCTGTTTTAAGACTAGCTGCTGGCCATGGACTGAATTCCTTGAAACTGTGAGCCAAATTTAGCCTCTCATCCTTTAAATTGGATGTGCCAGGTACTGTGTCCCAGAAATGGGAAATCTGACTAATAAAGTGATTGAGTGAAATTTAACGAATACCTGCTTTGAGGAAGCTCCAAAAACTAGTAAGTTGCAAGACATGCTCTCATTGTATGGCTTGGCTATAACTTACCTTGGTAATATTCCTAGATTCAAGGCTTAGTGAAGTTTCTCTTATTCCAACTCCAAATGAGAACCTCAAAGGTCAATTTTTATTAAAGGTTCAAAAACATAATGCTTTAGGATACGAATGAAAGATAATCATAGTTTCATGATGGCAAGAAATACATCCTTTTGGATTACCTTTTCATACCTAATTCCCAGCAGGGAAAAGCACTGTGCTGGAGAGTAATTCCTATTAGGAATGAATGAAATCATTTCAATATTAATAAATATAATAGTTGTTTCTAAGGAGTCTGTATATTCTAATCATTGCGATAGACTTTTAAATAATATCAAGTTTAATTCTGCCCATAATGGTATTAATTGAATATTTTTATTGTCCACCAATAATAATTTATATTCCCACTTTATATCTGAGAAAAGTTGAGAGAAATTCAGTAATATTTTTTCGCCATCTCATACATATAGTGAGCATAAAGCTTGAATCTAGAATCTTTAAATCTAGAACCACACTCTTCAATTTGAGCAGAATTTTACTGGACCTCCCCCTCGATTCTTTTTTCACACCAGTCTTAATTCTTTTGAGAGTCATTCTAATTGGCTTTGTCCTTCAGTGAAAGTTTTAACAGATCCAAATGTAAACAGTGATAATCAAGAACGCTGGAGCCAGGTTATAGTGCTGCAAAGTTTCTTTTAACAAGAAAAAAAATACAGTTGTTATAGAAATGACTTTTGAGCCTCTTAGATTGTCTGATAAGCCACATATAATGTCTGAGCTAATCTTTCCTGAAAGCTTTTTTGGGCAAATTGCTGTTAACACTCAGGTCTGACAGTTTAATGCTATTATACTACAGAATATATGTCCTTTCCCAAAATAAACATGTTTTATAACAGCAATACAGATGTCGTCAAGGGGCAAGGTTATCAGGAGATAATTAGACCCCAGAGAGATTACAGGCTCTTAGATCATGAGAGCTATATTGTGAGCCTGCCTTATTAAATAATTGTAAGAAAGTCAAAGTTAACTATAAATACACACATTTCCCTGTAATTACTTTAAAAAGTACAAACCCAAGGTGCATGCCAATGTGCTGAGATGATAAAGCCCCCCTCTCTCTCAATTACCTTAAAATGTCTAAATATAACCCAGAAAATCAACTTTAGAATTGAATTTTAAATAAGAATGAGAAAAGAAAGGCACTTCATTTTCTTTTGCTAGCATTTTTAGGTAAGCTGTTTTCAGGGTGTTTTTAGGCCTTGCCAAAAGAATGGCTGGCTTCCAAGAAATAATTTACGCAGAACATTTTATACTTTATTAAAAATATAAAAACATAACCACCTGTAATTCTAGTAGAAGACTCTACATAATTGCACATAATAAACTCTTGTCATGAAAGGTCTTGCCCTTTCTCTATACTATACTTATCAAGAAAAATGTGATTATTCACCCATGAAATTTCTGTATTTTCTCCAAAACCAGCCTTTTATGACCTTTGCCAAAATCGTCCCCATGACCCTGAATCACTCAGTCTCCTCTATCAGGATATTACAATATTTCTTCTTCAGTGTCCCAATAGCAGCACATAATTAACTTTGTTAACCCAATTGTATGATTGCATTTATAGGAATTTCCCCATATTAATGTAAGAACAAATAGTAAAATCACCAGTTCCTACCAATGTGCTTAGCCTAATACATTTTCCCAGTAAACATTTACCGAAAAAAGAAAGAAAAGAACGAAAAAAGGACAGATGAAGCTTTCAGAGATAGATAGGATCAACAATAACGTAAAAGAAAAGTTAATTCTTTTACCTGGCAATGCCCTTCTGCTATAGCTTCAATCTTTAATCCCAGATGGCAACTATTCATTCTTCCAGGAGAGAGTGGAGAGGCCACCAAAACATATCCACATCAGAAAAAGAAAAAATATATAAATATTATAACACGGAATTTATCGAGAGTCATCAGACCAATGCAAGCTACCTTTGGTCTCTACAATTACAAGAGGTGTTCAAAGTGGTGGCTTTTAGCTTCCAGACATTTATTAGTACGACGAACTACTGAAGTATTTGTACATTTTGGGGCAGACTCTTATATGGCTGACTCATATACGCAAGTGTATTTTTTTTTAATTTATAGAGAAATAAGGAACTGTTTTTAGGGTAAGGGGAAGGAAAGTTTTGTTTCATTTTCTTTGCAATGAAAAGATCAGTTTCTGCTTATTTCTTTAACAAAATTGTTTTTTATTAAAAATGTCTTGGCTTTAATAAACACATTATATTTCTTGGGGGCACTTATTCTGAGTTCAACAATGTCACCATGACTCTCACAACAATCTACTATGTTAATACTCTTATTCTACTTATGTGATCGGCAAGCCGTTAAACTGATCCTGTGATCTTTGCCTCATGAAAGTCACACAATTGTGTGACCCCCTTTTTAAGTGTGGGGAGAAGCCATGGCTTACTTTGAACCAATATACATGACAAAGGTAATAGGATGTACATTATTATGGGCAGATTATTATATTGCATTGGATTTTAGCACCTGTCCTTCTGGAATCTTTTCTGTTTGGCCTGGTTCTCTCCTCTTCTTCCCCCTGGGTGTTTAGGAGATTGAAGCCACAGTGAAAAGCTCTATGTGACAAGGAATTGCATGTGGTTTCCACGAGTCAAGAGTGACTTCCGGAATCTGCAGCCCTACAGCTGCAAGGAAAGAATTTTGCTAATCACCCGCACTAGTGTAGAAGCAGCTCTTCTCCTTGCCATTCCTCAGATAAGAATGCAGATCAGGCCACTTGTGTCTTGTACTTATGTGTCTCTAAGTACAGGCTCTAGCTAAGCAACACCCAAAGTTCTGGCCTACAGAACTTTGAGATGATAAGATTGAGTGTTGATTTAAATTCTTCAATTTGAGGCACTTTGTTTTCCAGAGACACAACAGACAAATAATGAAGAAAACGGTGGTCCACAGAATTTATTTGACCAATGACTAGACAGCTGGTGATAGACTGAGAGTTTGAACTCTGTTATAGCATCTGTTTAGATGTCCCCCAAAGCTTCATGCGCATGAGATGGGACTTTCTTTTTCAGAGGTAGTTTAATCCGAAATGTGTGATGCTGGGGTTAAGGGCCTGTGATTACTAAACAACTAAATGTGAGCAATTAGTTTGGCACTGCCCTAGTCCTGGTAGTCAGAATAAGATAAAATGGGCAGAAAGATGCTGGTAACTCTCTTGTTTCCTTTGCTGCCATGTGAATGTAGTGCTCTTTCTGCTCTGCCAGGCCTATTTGTCATCCCTGACTAGGAGCCAGCTGATTACGGACTGAAACGTCTATGAACTGTAAGCCAAATAAGTCCTTCCCCTCCAACGTTGGGAGTTGAGTATTTTGTCTCAGCAGCGAGAAAAGTAACTAACAGAAACTGGGATTGTTTAACTTCAAAGTCCTCACCTTCAATTAGTGGGTGCTAATGTCTCTGCATTAAGTGACTATTTCCTTAAGAAATGTTGCTATTTAGCATTTGTGCAAAGCAACAAAATGGCAGAAAGGCCATGAGTTTGAAGTTAAAGTTGATCTCAGCTTTGACAATAAAATTTGGAGGCAAATTATTAAGCTCAATTGGGTTTTGCTTTTTCATCTACTAAATAGAGACAGTGATATTAAGCTTAGATTTCATCCTAAAATTTTAATTATGTGTTATACCTACAAGTTTTAACAAGAGGCTCACACCTTAAAAATGTTTTTGATTACATATATTTTATTCTTCCATTTGGCAATATTCCTTATAAAACCTTTACAATGACTGAATTTCAATAATGCTTTAGAATTTATTTTCATTTGTTCTAAGAAAACTGGGATCACTTTTTAATACAATGCTAGCTTTTAACTGTATCTGTCATAGGCAAAATATAGAACCATGTGTCCAAAGGCTGCACAATCATAAATCATCTCTATACGAGGAAAGATATGCATCTTGCATGGCTCTTCATAAAGCCTGCAGAACTGGCAAGAGAGAGCAGTAAAGGAGTTAAAAGAGACTGCTGCTGGTAAAGTCCCTCAAATCAAGTACCTGTTACCAAGTAGGAGGACTCCATAAATGGGGATGGCTAATAGCAGGAGGAGGAGGTGAAATGAAATAAATAGTCCTTTTTCCTAGCAGAGTTATCATTTCTATAGGCAAGAGGGGAAGAGCAAATATAGTTATAAAGCGTCTTTTATATAGCTTTTCAAAGAGCTATGAAGAAAATACAATATAAAGTAAACTCAGCATATTAGCCAATGTCCAAGTCCAGACAAATAAGAGCATTTTCAATTTGTTTTCTAAAAGTCTGCACAGGGCTGGGAGTTTTTACAGCTGCACAAGAAGTTTTTTGAAAAAATGAATTTAAATGCATCAGGAAGACAATATTCTTGCCTTTATTGAATCAAGTTGAACAGGGGCCACTTGTAGAAAGGAGATCCCTGAAGATGTAAGGAGTAAGAGTCTCTGAAAAGAAATTGAGATTTTGGTTGCAGATAAATCTGAAAACCAAGGATTAAAGTCAATAAACAAATCTTGGGTTTCAAAAATTGGGAGTAGTACTTAATTCAATGTAGAGAACAAATATAGCTATATTTCAGGAAAGACATTCAGCAGCCTCACTGTCTCTGGGCATAATGTGTATGCGGAATGATTGTCTGAATCTTGTCTTTAAAACTCTGACAGAGGACTGACTGATTGATACCTTTAACTAAACTGTTAAGCACAATGAGAGCCTTGGAGGAAGGCAAAGGCAGCAAGATATGTAGCAAGAAAGAGAAAATGAAAAAAGACACTCAAAGAAAGTTAACAGAAAAGAGAACAAAAGTCTAAATTCTAGAGTTTTTATCTGTAGCCATCAACTAGGTACTTGTTTGAATTATTATAAAAGGTATACGGAGATCTCATTTCCAATATTCAGAGAGGGCGTTATATAAGGACTTTCAAACGGAAGTGGCAACATGGGCATGTCATCAACGTTCGGAGCTCTGAAACAAATGTCAGTTTATACTGTGTCCTCCCAATCAGTTGTAAAATAATGATGGAATATCAGAAGAATGAAACATGAAAGATTTTTCTCTGCTTTTATTTGCTTTTCAAAGAAAGTATATTGCAAATCCAGGGAATGCTCATTACCAGCACTGATACGAAGCTCGCTCACATTACCGTGGTCCTCGCTCGGGGTAGGACCCTCTCTCTGTAGCACCCTCCCAATTGTCTTCCAGTCTTCAGACGCAGCCCCCTAACATCTGTTCTTGATGTGGAATACAAACAGAACCTTATATGTGAAAACATGTCACTATTTTAGTCTTTATCTCAAATTCTGTCGAGGACTTCTTGTCTCCTTTAATATAAAAGCTAAATTCTTTTTATGGTCGATAAGTCTATCATCTGGTTGTATCTCTAACTCTGTTTCCTACCATTCCATCTGCCCTTGACCTTATGAGACCAAATAAAAATTAGAATCATGTTTCATCTCTGTGTCTTCTAGTTACATAATATTGTATCTAAATCCATCTTTTAAAAAAACTAAAGGTCTGCTGAATCATGACAACTTGTCATATCTTTCTAAGTATTTTGGCACTATCTGTGTGTTAAGCAATTCATTCTAAAACTTTGCCCTGGATCAGTTTTGGATGTCAAATATTTATTATTTCTAGATTTTTTGATGCCTCTGAACTTCTCCCTGATTTCTCACAAGCAATTCGCACAATGCATATCAAAAGCCTTAAATATATTTGAAATTTGTCAATAATTTGTGTGTGAATCTATCAAAACTATGTATATTTAAGGATAGCTAAGGTATTATATGCACCAGATTTCGCCTTCAGTTTATTTGTAAACAAAAAAGTGGCAACACTGAATTTTAATAATTTCTGAATGGTAGTCATATCTTCTTTTAATGCTCATTAATCCAGACCAGAGATGAGATCATGAATGGGGGGGAGTCTATCACAAAAAATTAGGTCAACTTTCCACATTAAGGTCATCTGCCACTGCCAGCATTGAAGCCAATGGCGCCGTAGTCTTCCTCTAGGAAAGTTCTGAGATTATTTATAAACCCATCTTGCTGTTCATCACATTTATTCAGTGAAAACTCAAGGTTTAAGCATTTCTCTTTACCACTGTTATTGTATGGTAATCTGCTTCATAAAGTAGTCTGGATGAACTTCTCTTTAATCCGTGACATCACTGTCATAGTTCTCATCTCTGCTCATTGGGTCTTCTTTGTGCATTCACTGTGCATCTTGAATGCTCATTTCACTTGCATTTCTTTTTATTCATTGATTCATTCTTTCCTTCCAATTACATACCTTAAAATGATCTAAAGTTTGACTTATACTTAGTTACCCATTTTTTGTCTGTTGTAAAATCACACATTTTAATCACCACTGTGTGAAGTTCAGGAATGTATTTTTCTTGCTTTTTTCAAATAATAATAATTTAACAAGAAGTGAATATCTTTGTACTTCCTTGTTCACATTTACGTCTCATTTTCCTTGCATTTAGACTCCTTCTCCTTTATAGTTCACACACACACACACACACACACACACACACACACTTCTATAGAAATATCCTTTTAAATTTATCGTCGATTGACATCTCAATTCCAAGGGCTTCTCAGAACCTCCATACGAATTACTTTCATCAAATCCATTCCCGCTGGCACTTTGGCTACTGACCATCCTTCCTAAATGGTCTCCTTACTTCCACTTTTACTTAACTGTGCCTTCAAAGTCTATTATTTACAAGCCAACCAGAGGGATTTTTTCACACCTAAAACAAATCACAAGGTTTCTTGCCTTTCAGTTTCTTCAGCCTAAACATAGTACAGAATCCAAAGTCTATATCCTGGACTATATAACCTTACTTGATATTATCTCTGGGTCCCTTTCTAAATTTATTTTCTAGTCTTTTCCACTTAACAAATTCTGCAACATTCACACAAACTTCATTACTTCTTCTTTCTGAGACATATTAACTGTGCTCATAATTCATAGATGTCATACTTCCTTTTTATTTCTGGAATGAACAGACATTTCTCAGACAAAGAAGTAAAAGCAGCAAATAAACATATGGAAAAATGTTCAACATCATTGGTCATTCAAGAGATGAAGATGAAAACAACACTGAGATTCCACTTCACCCCAGAAAGAATGGCTGCTATCAAGAAATCAACCAATAACAAATGCTGGTGGAGTTGTGGGTAGAAAGGAACCCTTCTCCATTGTTGGGAGTGCAGACTGGTGCAACCACTGTGAAAATCAATATAGGGATACCTTAAACAACTAGGGTTAGAGTTCCCATTTAATCCAGCTATCCCTCTGCTGGGTATCTTTCCAAAAATAATTAAAAGAATCATACCAGAGCTATATATGTGCACCCATGTTTATAGTGGCACAGTTTGTAATAGCTAAAACTTGGGAACAGCCTAATTGCCCATCACCTGGAGCCTGGATAAAGAAGATGTGGTTTTTCTATAAAAAGGAGTACTACTCAGCCATAGAGAAGAGACATTTATAGTTAAATAGATGCATATTGAGGCCCTACACTTAAGGGAAATAAATAGGACACAAATGTACACATGTCAAATGGTTTCTCTGGTGTGAAAAGCTACAAGTGTAAATAATGTTCAAATGTATAATTGAGAGTGTGAAATAGGAAGAAACTGTGTATAGGGGAGGGGAAAGGAAAGAAGGGAAAGAAAAAATATGATAAAAGGAGAAAGCAGAAACAAAGTCTTCATAAATACGGAAGTGTAGAGTCAGTGAGGAGAGGGCAGGGGGTATGGGGAAAAAATAAGAACCAAAATACATCATGTAAAGGTACAAGATTCCAATGATGAATGTAACTGTACTGTATACCTAAAATGTAACAAACAATAGAAAAGAAAGATAAATGATCCTGGATCTGTTTTACCTTTTCCATGTCATGTAGTTGCAATTATTCAGTAGCCCTTCAGTATTGTCTTCTTTTACTTGGTGATATGCATTTAAGTTTATTTCAATCTTTATTTTATTTTTTAAAGCTTGAGTGCTCACTTCTGTTTGGCACTAAATGATTTCTGTTGTCTGGATATACCACCATTTACACTTTGCTTCTCCAACAGAAGAACATCTTCATTGCTTCCAAGATCTGGAATTTACATTTTTACGCCATTTCTTTTGCCTGGCTATGTTTTCAGTTGTTTTGCATTAATAGCAAGGACTATGATTTGTGGATTGCCAGATATTTAAAGTTGTAAAAATTGGCTGCACTATTTTATGTTCTCACCAGGATCAAATGAAAATTCTTGTTACTGCACATCCTCACCAGCATTTGTTGTTGAATGATCCTGATTTCTTTTTTGTCATTTTAACAAATACTTGATGTTATGTCATGTCTGCTTTACTTTACATTTTTCAGATGACATATAATGTGTAACTTGTTTTATATGTGTATTTTCTTTCTGTGTATCTATTGGACAAATTTCTGTTATGATCTCTATCTTGTTTTTCATTATTTTTAATTTTAGTGAAGCCTAGCATTTTCTTTCCCAGGTCAGGTGTTAGGGTACTTGGCTGTTGTATCTTTAAAGCCATTACTAAATTAAATGTATTTTAGATTTCGCTGTGTCTTTTTTTGAGAGTTTTCACATTTGTGCATTTATCTTTATGTTGTACTTTGATTTACTTTTTATCAAGGTTGTAAAGCCTGTGTCTAAATTCATGTTTATGTATATTTATATCCAGTTGCTGCAGAATCCTATCCTGCATCCTCTTTGTGGAGAATTTTCTGATATTGCACATATAAAATTGCAACTTTCAGTATAAGTTGTTATTGTCTGGTTAAATGATCTCATCACTAGCTCTACTTGATAAAATTTATTATTGGGTGATTTTTCCCACTGACCTATTACCTTCAGCAAGGCCATGATGACCACTGCTGTATTCTCCGTGTATGGAACAGTACATGGGACACACTAGGCAGACAACTCACACCTGCTGTTAAATGATTGTAGTTTCCAAGTCCTTAAATAGCACTTTGTCTTCTATTCTTTATGTCAATAAAAATTTTTAAATTCAAAGACTGTATTTAACATTTTAAAGATGTTTCACTATTTTTCTTGCTCATGTATTATTTCTTTTTTACTTGTTTCCATTTACCAATGCGCTTTTCTTTAGCTGATTTTGTTTCTTATTTATCTTTTTGAGTACCCTAAATACAATTATCTTAAAAACCTTAACAGCATATGCTAAAAATGAGCTTTCTGAAAGTACATTCCTAACACAATTGATATTTTTGTCTATTTGTACTAATAAATTCATAGGAAATTGTTCAAAATGTAGAGACTTAAACAATAATGAAGTATTATCTTATGATTTCTATATGTAACAAATTCTGGAGAATCTTACCTGGTTGATTCTTAATTAGCATTTCACATGAGCTTGTAAATGATGTATCAAGTTAATATATATCGTCACTTGGAAGCTGTAGGATTTTATTCCAAGATTGTGGTAGAGAGCCTGTGGCTTTGAGCCTGCGGCCTGACAGAGGGCTATTTCAGAGGAGAAACAGTCCATGGTGTGCCAGGCAAGAAGCAGCAAACCTTTCCCTTTTATCACATCCAGGCTACAGGCCGTGTGTGTGGCACCACTCACATCCATGGTGGACTCCCATTTTCCACACCTCAACCATGCTAAACCAATTTATTGGCTTAATCTAATATCACAAACCCTTGCATCTGGCCACCTCCCCAAAGCCCCACCTCTGAGTGCATGAGGCTTTAAGGGGACATCTGGATATAAGTCCTAACAGCCTGAACTAACCAATATAAACATAAACATGTAGGAACATGTGGGTCTCTCCATCAACTTGCTTGAAAACCCTCTACCAGGGAAGGTGGCTTCCCTGCAGCCAGTCAGTCAATAGAGCATGATGATAGTTTTGAGTTTTGCTAGACTAAGTCTAGAAATAGATTCATTTCCATAGTCATGTCTGGTAACCGTGGTGAACCTTATTCAGTGTATGAGGGAATTAAATTAGAACATGAACATAAGGAGGCAGAGATTGGAGCTCCCTGTAGGCACTGGCTTTAACAATTTTCTACTGGATTTATAAGGTGTATAATGTGGATAAAGGTCCTGCTCAGAATACTGAGATATTAAGTCACTATGAAGAAATATCAACATTTTTCTCTCCTTTTGTTCTTTTCTTTCTTCTTTCTTTCTTTCTTTCTTTCTTTCTTTCTTTCTTTCTTTCTTTCTCTCTTTCTTTCTTTTCCTTCCTCCCCCCTTTTTATCTTTCCTTCTTTCTCAGTTTCAGCTTCCTAGATGAACAACAGGACAAAAAGGGAAGTAATTTCTTCAGAAGCTCCTCATTAATGCTACTCTAGCTTTTGCTCTATCATCAAACTTTCCTGGGCCCTTTTATTTCCTTTGGGGCTCTCAACATGATTTTCTCCTTTTTTCCTTTCTTATAGATGTAGAGTCCTCCAATGGCATTGTTGAATCCAATAAATTTTTAAATATCTGATCTGATTTTAGTCTGTGAGAACTTTTGCATTTATCCTCAAATTTGACTAAACAATAAAAAGATCACTTATATTCATATACAGTAAAACTTCGGTTTGTGACAATAATTTGTTCCACTCATAATCTAAAGCACTTGTATATCAAAGCAGAGATATATAAGTACCAAATGTGATCATGTGATGCTCATTGTAATGTACTACTCATATTGCAAGCATTTGGTTGTTTGTCATTAAAATTAATTAGAAATGTTTTCTTGCCATGTAAAACACTCACAGACCAAGTTATTTGCACCCCATGGTTTGATTGTATTATATCCATGTATGTATCAAATTATTACCTATTATATCTAGCTAGTATATCCATGCATATATCAAATTGAAATTACTATCATGGGTGAAAGTTTCCCTGACCAAAACAGACTAAATTTTGGGCATACTCTTAAAACTGCACTGTGCTATATTAAAATTCAGAATCATTATTAGTGTGGTAGAGTTGGACTCTTGGTACCCAAAGGTGTGAATAATAGTTGGGCTACTGATTTTGAGGAAATTTAAGACATGGATGGAGGATAGTGTCGCGCGCACCTCGCCAGCAAGGAGCACGCAACACTCAGGATTCTTCTGATGCACGCTTTATTGGAGTTTCTTCTACAATCTTCAATGGCGGAAAGACCCCGAGCCGGATGCAAGCCTGCCTTTATATCCACCCGGGCATCGTGGCCTGTTTCTATTGGTCAATGCCAGCCTGCATCATTCTGACGAGCCAAGCGCCTCATCTGCGCAAGCGCAAACCACCGTCACCGGCGGACTCAAACCCGGAATTCCTGTAGGGCATGAAGAACCCGGAAATAATGGCGCGTGACAGGATAGCATGATAATGGCTATAAAAATTAAGTAGATACTTGACTTCAAATATATAAAAGCAAGATTGTACTTCTCTTGACACATTGGCACTGATCTGAAATTGGAATTCAATTATGTCTCATTTTTGGATTGAGACTGGGGACACATCGAAAATAAAGTCCTAGATTATTTGTATTGATGATTACTTCACTGTTTTTGATAGGTGGATAATTATTATAAATATGTTCCTTTGTTTAATGGAAAATTATTTATTTCAAATGGTTTCTTTCTGATATCGCTTGGCATTTCTTTATTAGTAAATGTTTTCACATTAATTGTAATTCCACTGCTTGATTTCATCCGATCCTCACAGTGAATATGGTGTCTTATTTGTAAATTGTTCCATTGTGACAAATGTGGAAATCCGTGATCAAATGACTATAATTACTCAGTCTTAAAAAAATAAAAGATAACATTGCAAACAACAATACCCAAGCAGGAAATTATTTTGAGTAGTCAGGTTAAGTATTTATTGAGAATTAGTCTTCTATATGTCTAGCAGAGATATCTATGTAGGATTGATTCCTCAGTCCACTATAAGAAAAGTATCAACTAATTTAAGTACATATTGGCTGACAATTGTCTATTTGAAAGAGTGAACAGACTTTCACATAAAAAAAAAAGATGTTTCATCTTTCACTGAGAGTGTTGACTTCACAAATAAAGAGTATGACAGTAGAACACAAAAGAATGTTGAAATCTCAGAGATGATCGAGGAGTCATCAATAGGAGGAAAGAAATGCATAGATTTCAAAATAATAAATGTCTAGACTGAATATGATATCATATTCTCTGACTTTCATGTTGAACTGAATAATATTTACAATAAACTGGATAATTTTGAAGAGAATTTTGTTTAGCAAAACTCAAGACCCTAAGGGGTCAAGTAAAGAAAGTTAAGGAATGATTCTTTTAGTTCTTTTGGAAAGATACCCGGCAGAGGGATGGCTGGGTCAAATGGAACTTACAGTCCAAGCTCTTCGAGGTATCTCCATATTGATTTCCATAGTGGTTGCACCAGTCTGCATATCACAGAGAAGTATGTGCACCCATGTTTATAGTGGAACAGTCTGTAATAGCTAAAACTTGGAAACAGCCTATTTGCCCATCAGTGGGAAACTGGATAAAGAAAATGTGGTTTTTCTATGAAATGGAATATTACTCAGCCATACAGAATGAGAAAATAGATTCATTCATAGGAAAATGGATACATATTGAAGATATCCTCCTAAGTGAAATAAATAAGTCACACATGTGTAAATACTGAATAGTTTCTCTGGTGTGAATAATCTGCAATAATATAGAAAATCCTAGTAAGATTACTGACATCAAGAAATGGGAAGAAAGGAGCTAAAGGTGTAGGGAAGGTGTGATGGGCAGGGGAAGGGTAAAAAGGGAAAAGAAAAAAATGTGAGAAAATGGAAATAAAGTGGTTGTAGTTGGGGAGGGGAGGAGGGGTTAAACGGAGGACAAGGGAGAAGGAGAAAAAATGAGAACCAAGACTTGTCATGTAGAGGTACAAGATTCCAACAATGAATGTAACTGTATTATATCTCTAAAATGTACCAATAAACTCAATTAAAGCTGAATATATAGAAAGTTAAGGAAGATAGCAACTGTGCAATCAAACAAGCAGAAATGGACATTCTAAAGGCCAAGTAGATCAGAATTAAATGTATAAGCTGAGTGGCAGCTACATGTTAGGTAATACGAATTGTGCTTTGTCAAAGATGACAGAAGTTCTTAAAATTAAAGCCAGGTGTTTAAATCTATTGCCCAGTTGTCACTGAAAAATAAAATAACATTAGCTCCTGAATGTTTAACTCTTTGCACAAAATAAACCTTGAGATCACAGCAGATGTCAATTTCAGTAGATTATTTAAATATTCCATTAAGATACCGGAAAACAGTGCCAAAGGAGAGAGAGAATTATTACCAGCCACAAAAAAAGAGAAAAGATGAGGTGCATACAAACAATTGATATTTGTGTTGAGATGGAAGGCTGATATTAAGTATATACTTCACTTTTTGTTTATTTTTATTTAATGAGCATACACATAATGCTTTTAGGGCCAGGGATTTAACTCAGAGGTTCGGCGGCCTGCCTCGCAAGCGCAAGGACCCGAGTTCCATCCCCAGTACAAAAAAAAAACAAAACTGAATAATGCTTTTATCACATCAAAGAAAAGCTACTAGCTAATATCAAAGATCTATAAAGGAAAAAATTTAACAATCGTCTTTCAAAAAAAATCTATCTAATGTATATAAATATATGTTTGAATCATTTTATACTAATGTTGCCCAATTAGTGAAATTGGTAGACCTCATTCACAAGGGTTTAACAGTTGCTTGTTTTGCTCAACATTACCATAGTGTAAAGTCAATTCTAATTTCATGTTACAAATACGGGATAAGAGTTTATTTAAAAGAAAGAGTTTATTTTCATAAAGTAGCATGCCTTTCTGACAGTATAATATCAAAATAACTAAGTACATTTTTCATATTTTGCTTGTGCTTCACATCTTTGAAGTTTAGTAAATAAATAGGATGGGAATAATTATTGCCACTTTATAGCAGCTACATGAGGCATTTTGAGGTCACACTAATTTGCCCAAAGTCATAGATTTAGTTAGTGGGGAAGATTACATTCAAATACAAGATACCTGATTCCTACAGTAAAATGCCCTCCGTGAAATCTGTCCTTCAAGAAGCGGCAAAAATACCCTCTCCTCTGCAGAGGAAAGTTGAAGTGCTCCTCCTCATTCCTTGCCAACACTGTATGCATATTTCCAATATAATCCTCATTAAGTTGGATCTGCATGCAAATTTAAGGATAGGCTTAGAGTATAGATTAATATCAAACTGATCTTGCACTAAATTAGAAGCCAGGGTTCTAAAACTATTAAAGTAGCTTTAAAAAGAAACAAAACTTCTTGAAAAGGAAAGTGAACATGCCATATTAAATAAGAAGAAAAATGAACACTAAATACAGAATTATAGAAGAACTGAGTAGAGATTAAAAGTTTGAGTATCAACACAAGAATATATTATATGTAGCCATTTTTATTTTTCTATACCAGCTGAGGGATCTAGTGGGGCACTTTATTTAGCATATTAACATATCTTAGGAACCAAATGAATTATTTGTCAGAAAGAATTATCTGGAAAGAAATTACTAAGCTCAGTGCTGCATATCTTTGTGGATATTGCCACACCAAAATTAATTACAACTATTAATAATGTTTTACTCTAGGGATGTTTCTTCTGCTTCCAAAATAAGTCATCCTGCATTCTGGCTGCTAGTAATCTTTATTTTTCTTGAATCTGACTCTATATCTTAAAAAGCATGGAATTAATGATAACTCTGGTTCAAACATTTTAGAATAGTAATGCAACCACTAAAAAACTGGAATGCAAAAAAAATATTTATATAGTTTATCAGGATAAACAAGAAGCAAGTGTCTTTGAAAGAGTGTAGTATCTGGTAGTATTTCTCATCTAGAGATGTCTATTAATAATTCCATGCATATTAATGGGAGCTTCTGTTTACGTAACAAAAAATAGCTATACTTGATATGGAATTATAAAATGACCATCTATCATAGCTGAGTGTAACTGGTCGAATTTAGTTAGTTGCTGCCTGGAATATTAGACTTCACATAAATGAAACAAGTTATTTTTCTGTGATCTTTTTCTCTTCTTTGCCAACAGATCCTATATTTGAGCAAATAGCATAAGCATTATGTTTGATACTAAAATGAGTGTGTCAAAAAGCACATCATCTGAAGTGAGTCATTTTCTCAGAGGTCTACGAAGGTGTAAAGATACATGGCTGGGGTACCTGGGGCTCCTTCTATGTTTAGTCAGATTACTGGAAGGTTCACTGTGCTCAGCTCTGCATTCTGGACAACCACATTCCTTAATGCTGATCAAGAAAAGGCTTCAGGAGTAGCAAAATGGTGGCTTTTCCCTTTTGAATGTCCGATCTCAAATTTGGGGACTCACTTCTATCTACACAGATGTCATATCGCTGTAGTTCCATAGGTACATCTTAGACCAGAGATTTCTGTGAGAATGATGCTACTAACAAACTATTTCCTGACACTTTCAGAGGTAATAATTGCTACCGTGTTTATAATGTGAATGGTGTTGCAATCACAGGGTGGGGAAAGCCAGATGTAGAACAGAGTGTATTCAATTGTCTGACTTTGGGCTGAGGTCTGTGAACCGATGAGAAGGGATCATCGAAAGGTGGTAGACACATCTGGGAGATAGCAAGATAGCAAAACTGGTCAAGACATTTTCAGTGCTAGGTACTTACTTCTAATCATTATGAGGCATTTTCTATCTCTTTATTGATGTATCTATTTATCGATGTATTTATCTATGTCATTAGCTAATTTCTTTATTTTGTAGTACAGTGAAATGATCCTAGGAGCTCTCTTCCACTGAGCTCTATCCTTCACCCTTTTTACTTTGAGACAAGGTTTCACTAAGATGCCCAGGATGATCTTGAACTTGCAATCCTTCAGCCTCAGCCTCCCAAGAACCTGGGCTTACAGTGTGTACCAGTGACACTGAGGAGAGACATTTAGAAAATTGAAATTATAAGGAATCAGGGAGTTGGGCAGTTCTTTACCTAGGATAGAAGGCTGTGGTGCTATCCTGTCATACCCCCTTATGGAAAAAGAAGAAATGTTATTCCAACTTCCAGTCTGACAAGAGGAGGTTCTGAGAGATACAGTACTGAAGATTTGGAAGGAACTAGGATATTTATGAATATATAGAAAGTAGGCCAGCATTCTGCCAAATGGCCAGAGCTAGTGTTATAAGAGAACACTTCAGAAAACTGTACTTGTGTCCCTTGGAGTCGAGGAATACATATGTCCCTAGAGATGCCTTGCTTTCATCCAATTTTGAGGGTAGGCACTTGTCAGAAGCATTCTGAAATGGCCAGAAAACAGAATAAGGGGGAAGGTGAGTAGCTTCACAAGAAATATCTTGAAGATTCCTAATAGAGCAGTGGCTTTGAAGGTTGGTAACAGAGCCCAGACTGGGAGGCTTTCTGCAATTGAACTGGAATGGCTAAGAATAACTGGTAGCCACACCAGGATGACAGACACATGCTCCTTTCCTTCTAAGGTGATCCCCACTGCTGCCTGTCTTTGAAAAATGCCTGAAGTCCAGCCACATCACGCCTACCTCCCACATACATTTTACTAGTAAGAAAGATTACGTCTTCACTGCCAAAAAAGGCGACTAGTCAATTATATGTGAAACTGGCATATTGATAGTAATATAAGCCAACATTTTAAACTCTAAAACTGAATCATAACATCCTCATTTTTTTGGTAGCTAAAATATCAAACAAGACCTCAACCCATATTATAGTTCAGGAGAGTTGACACAGTAGAATTGAAAAGCACGGTAAGAAAAAGATAAAATTATTTTCTATTTGCCCGTTCATCACATTTCACTTGTTACACTCACTGCATGAGTGCCAGTTAATCTCCACAACAACAGTGCGCAATAATATCATTCATCGCTTTACAGATAAAGATTTTGAGGATGTGGGGAGCCAGCAAAGAAATGGGATTAAACCACTTATGGGTAGATCTAATAATTCAGCTTTAGTGTATAGGATTCAGCACTATTCATGGAGCGTTTCTGGAGTGATAGAAATACTTGTGTCCACTATCCAATTAGACACGCACTAAGCATAGTTGCTACTGTGTACTCAAAATTGGGTTAGTGATGGCTAAGAAAGTGGGCATTTACTTGTGTTTATTTGAAGTTATTTGGATTTCAACAGTGACGTGTGACTGGTGGCGGCCGCACTGGACAGTGTTCAGTTAGTCGCCTTATATGTTCGCTGCTCTTTCCCCTTCCTTCCTTGCTTGCTTCCTTTTTTTTTACTTCTTCCTTTTAATTTTTATTTTTTTGTCAGTACTGAGGATTGAACCCAGGACATCAGGAATACTAAGTACTCTGTAAATCCACCACTGAGCTCTACCCTCAGCCCTTGTCATTTTATCTTTGATATCTATTTATTTATGATAGTGTTTGTCATAGAGCCAGCATCCTCTCACTGAGCTACGTAATGAATTCTATGTTATTTACGTATTTATCTATTCATTGGAGACAGGTTCTTGTGAGTTGCTCACACTAGTCTCAAACTTGCCATCTTTCTGTCTCAGCCTCCTGCGTCGCTGTGATTACAAGTATGGGCCACTGTGCCCAGCCACTGATATTATTTCTGCAGATCACGGGATGTGCTAGACAGTGGCCTTGGTTCTTAGTGTGAGTGTCCCCTTCTCAGGCATTTAAGAGCGCAAACACACATACGCACAGATTTAAATATGGTTGAGAAGAACAATGTTCTGATACCAAATCTCTGAGGCTTCCTCTCTGTCCCTCGGTGAGAGGAGTGACACATTTGGCCAAGATGGGAGGGTGGGCCTTCCTCCCCTCTGGAGAAGGCTGAGCAACTCTTACATCCTGAACTTTACAAAACATTTTGCTTGAATTGGACGAACATAAAACCAAATAGAAAGATAGAAAGAGAAAAAAAAAAGGAGACTGTTTTGAAACTCATTAAGAGACCTGAAGACCTTAGATTTCTACCAGCTCCTTAAGCTATTAACAGTGTAAATACAAGCAACTTAGTTAACCTCTTTAGTCTCTAATTTCTCATCTGTAAATGGAGGAGGATACAAGGTCGGCCTCCCTCAGAACCTTTGCGGAGGTTTTGCTGATTATAAATGAGGTGCTGCAAGAGAAAGGAATGTGTGTGCTGGGAAGCGCTGCACGAGGATGGATTATTATTCGTGTGTTACCACAGCAACTGAAGGGCATCTCTGAGACAACAGAGCCTCTAACGGAAAAGCGGCGATTAAAACAAAGGCATTGTGGGGGCCGAAGTACACGATGCTGCACTAGCCAGAGCGCCCGAACGCTGAATACTGTGCCCTCCTTATTTTCAATTGAGAAAGTATTACACATATAGTTCAGTGATTCTGAAAATACTGCGAAGCATGGAAACTATTCCTATTTTGAAACGACTCTTAAAGTTTTATTTTCAATTATAAATATATGGAGGGATAGATGTGACATCAAATTTTGCCTTTTAAAGAATTGAGATTGCCCTGTATATTTTGTTTGTAACTGTATTCTTTGTGAATAGGGTGCCATGGCACTTTAAAACATTTATTCTTCTAAAATGTCCTTTTAGTAAATGCACAACATATGTTCATACCTTAGCTTTATTAACAAGCTATTTGAGTGTTTCAGGTCCTGATCCCTTATTGATATATGCTACAACACGGTATACTTTGAATATGCCATAATTTTTACAGAAATCATTTCTTCTATCTTTTTGGTTTCTCCCCAGCATTACTGCTGTATGGTATAGCAAACATCATTTTCTTCTAGCATTGTAGTGACAAGTGCTTTCTCAAGCAGTGGCATTTGAACTGAGGCTGAAATGACCAAAAGAATCCTGGCATGAAGACAGAGAATTCCAGAAAAAGAACCAGCAAGTAGGAAGCCTTTGTAGAAACTTTACTTAAGTGATGAAGCTGCATTACCTCCCCAAGGAAGGTTTGTACTTTATCCTTTGTTCTGGCTACACAGCAGATTAGACTAAGTAATTTCCTTGTTCTGCTCAGGTTGTCATATCTCACTGGGACGCTGTCCCCATAAACCCTTTAGACTACACTGAGGGGTAAGAAGCTGAAGCCAAGAGCATTACGTATTATGTATCTCCCACCTGCCCACATCCACTCCTACAATAATTGTCACATATTATCTTCTCTGGGCCAATAAACTGAACACGTGCAAGGAGATGAAAGTAGTGAAGTTTAACCTAGTAAAGTGACAATTACAAAAATAGATTCCTATCACATAGAATGTACTCAAAAGGATAACATTTTATTTGCTGATGACTAATATTTAATTCACTTGTAGGAATTATGAGGAAGAACAAAAGGGAGAATTTTACAGAACTTGGAGTCAATTAAATCTTTCTAAAAGTAAATTTCTGCTACCAAAGATCCATAGATGTAGAGTAGAAACAGATAACGTTTAGAAAGGAAATATGCCCCTGAATATGCATTATCTCATGGATGGCTCTCCGTGCTTCAGAGTTTCCCTCTTTGCCTGTAGGATGGCTTGGAGGGCTTACAAGAGATTTTAGATACTCCATTCTGCGGTTTCACAGGAAAGCACGTTAGTTTACAGATATTTGTCATATGGACCCCATACTTTCTCATCTCTTCACTATAACACCAGTGCTCTGCTTTTCCAATATTCCAGAAAACAAAGCTCTGAGTATATAACAAAATAGTGCGGTTCTTCAGTTCACAGAGTTAATTCTTTCCATGGCTCTGGTCACAAACTGAATTGGTTGTGAATGGGATCAAATTTAATGTTTGGATTCAATGTTGACCTTATGGGGAAATTCGATTCAGTTCACAACCAATTTAGCTTGCTACCAGAATTATGGAAAGAATTAAATTTGTAAACCAAGGTACCACTGTATACTCTTCACAGTAAAGCCAAAATGCAAAAGTATTTTAATACAACAGTGTATTTTTAAACCAACTGTCAGAGAATTTCTAATGCCTAACCTGTCCGTGTATCACTAATTACAGATGAAAAGGTCATCTAATCTTTTGAGTGTGGGAATGAGCCCAGGTTTGCTAATCAGTTTCCATGTCATTATGAATGACCCCAGCCCATATAAAATAGTGATTTCAGAAAGTCAAAAGGTATCAGAGCTTTGTGTTCCTTGAAAAATCACATGTTGTAATTTTAACTCCCAATGTAGTAGTATTTCGAGGCAGAGCCTCTGAGAAGTACACAGGGTTAGGTGAAGTCATGAGGATGGAGTTTTCATGATGGGATTTTTCCTTTCATAAGCCCTTGCTGTCTTATTTTGCAGGGGCACAAAGACAAAGTTATGTGAGCATGCAGTGAGAGATACAAGCTACCCTTAAACCAAAGAGAAAGTCAGTACCAGAGACATAATATGCTTACACAGTAATATGCTTACACAGCCTCCAGAACTGTGAGAAAATAAATTTCTGCTTTTCCAGCTACCTGGTAATGGCATTTTATCAAGGCAGACCAAGCCAACAAGTACAATCTTCTATTAAGGAAAAATTAAAGAGCCCCCATAGAGTCTAGTTTTCATTATAGAGACTGCCTAAAAGACTTGCTCCACCACTGATGGAAGAAATGAAAGAAATTCTGGCCATTCTATGGAGCTCTCCTAGGAAAGCAAATTCATGGATCATTGTCCAGGGAGCTACCTGTGTTGATTATTTACCTAATTTTCAAAGCATAGACTGTTCTGGGAAGAGTGTTTCTGGGCCACTCTGAATTGAACAGAGCTGGGCTGAGCTGAGCATTGTTTTGAGCCTTAACATTGAGTTTGGTTGACAGACTAGGGGATGCTGAAATTAAAAAAAAATTGTCCCATCCTTGGGGTATTAGAGAGTCTGGGAAGACTTTTTGAGAGTTTTATTCTTTAGATCACACTATAGTAGTCCATTGATCTCTGAATACCTCAAATGAAAAAGGTAATATTGAAATACAATAAGTACAAATTTGAAAGTCTCCATATGAACAAAAACCAACCAACTAATCAACCGTCCAATCATTCAACCAAACAAACAAGAAACACTGGCAGAGAATTTGACTGAATTGTGTTCTAGTGCATGGTGGAAAGTAGAACTTGGAAATAAGGAAGTTGGATATGTAGCTAATGAAACTTTTGAGCAAGGTACAGAAGGCACCACCTAGCTCTCCCTGCTTATTGTAAAGTACAAAAGGATCTAGAGGAAAACCAAATAAAGAATTGTTAAGGGAAGAGGAGCCTACATTTGGTAATTTGAAAGACCTTGAGCCTATTCAGGCAGTGTGCTCTGGAAACAGGGACTCGAACCAAGAGATGATTTCAGCCCCAACACTATACTGGAATTTCTCTGCCAGATTTTAGAGTTACTTGGGATCTATCATCCCTTTTTACCTTCCCATTTCTCCCCTTTGGAGCGAGAAGCTACTCTTTGCATATCTCACCATTGCATTTTGGGAGTTTATTACTTGTCTGGTTTCACAATTTTAAAGATGGTGAGACATTTTTCCCCAGGATAAATCATATCCTCAGCCTCACCCATACTGAATCCAATGATATTTGGGTGTAATTTCTGCACTTAGCTTTTGTTAGTGCTAGAATAAGTTAAGAGCTTTAGGAAGGTTTGGACGAAGAGGGCATATTTTGTATACAGGAAGGGCATAACTTTTGGGACAGTCATAGATCAGTGTGTTATGGGTTAAATTGTGCCTACCCCCAAAATCACCAGTGTGTTTAAATCCTAATGCTCAGTGCTTTACAATATACCTGTATTTGGAGAAACGGTCTTTACAGTAAGAATCAGGTTAAAATGCAGTCCTTAGGGTGGGCTGTAATTCAAAATGACCAGCATCCTTAAAGAGAGGGAAAGAGTGTTGCATAGGCATGGAGACTGGCACACATAGAGAGAACATGAGATATTCAGAGACATAAGGAAAAGGTGATCATCTACAAGTCAAAGGTGATGTCTTTCTCATCTTTCAGAAAGAAACAATGCTGCTGAATTTGCTGGTTTCTGTGATTTTAGAATTTCCATGCTGAGTTTTCATGATTGTATACACACAAGAGTATAGATTTTTGATGATTAAGCCCTCCAGCCTGCAGGACTTTATTATGGAAGTGCTATCGAATGAATACTGTATAGAACTGAGATCCCTTTGTTCCTCCACAGTTAGTAGTGAAGCTTAGAAAACGCCTTATGAAATGATTAAATACTTAGTATGTGAAGCACTATACCAACATCTAAAGAAGCTAAAACCAAAACCTCAGTCCATATTTCAGGATTATAATTTGGAAAAACCCATGCATTGATCAGCTTTCCTACGTCACTATATCTGACACCCACAACTTAAAGAAGAAAAGGTTTGGTTTGGCTCATGTTTTAAGGCAGTTCAGTACATGGTCAGCTGACTTCCATGCAGAAACATCGCAGTGGACAGGTGTGGTGGATCCAAGCTACTTAGTTCACAGAAGCCCAGAAGCAGAGAAGAGGAATAGCAACAGAAAGGAAGGGATGAAGGATCAAATTGTGGACCCAAGGACATGCTTCAGTGACTTACCAGACACACCCAGAAGTGTGCCCTACCCACCCCTTGGGTGGTTCCCTAGACAATCAAGTTGACACAATCAAGTTTAACCACCACAATCATATTTTTAAATGTCTGAAAAATAACAGAAAAATGAATTTTTGAGCTGAATAATTCATATATTTAAATTAGAAAACTTTTAAGATATGTGATTGTTTCTCTGTGTGACCATACTGCCACCTCTAGCAACACTCTTATTACAAATTGTAAAGTTACTATTCAAAGAGATAGCAAGAAATAAAAGCAACTGACCTTCTCTTAGCAAGTGCAACATATCATTGTCTGCTTTACTATTGTATATAGAGCTGAACTTGTTTCATTTTTAGCATAAATGCATACATTTTGAATTTACTCATTTTATACTTTTGGTTATTTATTCATTAAATATAAGCTCCTGTGATGAGTTTTATTTAACTGAAGAAAGCTACCTGGTGATAATCTGTATTTCCTGTGTTTTGAAGTATTTTGAGACTTTTTTTCCTAAGTATCACGTAATTGCAATATATTTAGTATTTTGAACTCCAAATTCTTTGATCTAAAATTTACATATTTTCTTCTATTGTGTATAGATAGGTTTTACAAAGACTTTATTAAATGTTCTTTGATCTTATTCATGGAGTTATACACATACTACAATATTGTAGTTCTGTCGTTTTTCAAAATAAGTGACTGTATTTGAAGACAATATAACTGGCTAATGTAATATAACATATAATGTTATAAATAAACACAGTTTGATAAATTCTGTTATTAATGATGGGAATAGTTCATGTAGACAATCCATGTATCAGGGTAAGACTACAGCTTTTACACTTATTGGCCAATAAATTTAAGAGTGTAGTAATGTAGGAAGAAATAATGGTGATGACAGAGCTTCATAAATTCATGAAAATATAATTATACAATGAGAGTAGGGACAAAAGTCATTAGTGTGGCATTTTCACAAGTCAAGCAGTGATGAGTTTTGTATATTGACCTGTGTGGGTCAAGTTCGGCTGCTGGAAAGAATGGGACATCAGTTGTGTAGGAAAGTAATGGAGAAGGATGAACTGTGTAACCACCTGGCCACTAGTTTTCTGTCTTCATAGGTGTGAGGGCCTAAAATTAAGGGAGTTGGAAGCTCCTTGTACATCCAATTCCTGTACTTTATAAATCACTATTTTGCCAGGGAGATATATCTCGTATATGAGGTAGACCAAGCTCTTGTCAAGTTCTATATTTTTTTTCATCTACTTGGGAGAAGGTACTTCAGCTGGGCAGAGGTACAGGGACATGGGTTTATCTTTTAAGGAGAAAGGATGGTAGAAATGAATTAATGTGTTGATGTTCTGGAATAGTTTTATATTTAAAAGTGTGATTGTTGAATGTATAATATTTTCTTACTGTTGCATTCATTTGCAGATATTGAACTGAATATAATCCAAACTGGTAGACCCTCTGAAGAAAACCACACTTATACTGGTCACAGTAATCTGAAGCTGTAAAAGGTAAACAATGCATGTTGCATTGCTAACGAAGAGTTACCTAGTGAAGAATGTGTGTGTCCTCTTTGATATTAAATGCTCTACTTTTACTTTTTTCCTTGCTTGATATGTTATAGGCATAATTTTTACTCCATTCCTTCACTCATTCATTTAATATGTATTTTATGTATGCAAAAAAGCAGAAGAGAGAATCAAGAGCTAAAAGATAATATTGATATTTGATGTAAGATGTACTAAGTATGTTCTGAGAGACTGAGTGAATATGTATTGGTAAGTGGAGGACAAAGATCTCGCGTGTGGGTCCACCTGTCTTATTGCCTTGGAAATACGTCCAATGCTCAGCATGGAATATAGTGTGCTATTACGATAGGGTGACTGACACAGGAGAGCACTGCACACCACTGCAATGGAAAGGAGCCACTCATGACACCGAGAGACCTCTCCTATGAGATGCAGAGTTTGTCAGCTGTGCTTAGCAGTACAAAATCAATACATTATCTAGGAGTGACATCAAGGATGAGATAGCACTACTATGGTAAGCCTGATATGACAATGTATTTATTCCTCTCCGCTATTCACAGGAAATCATATATATAATAAAAATATGGGACATGAAGTTAAATTTGGATTTTAGATTAGTAACCAAGCAGTGAATGAATGAAAATCTTCTGAAGAGTTAACCCCCCAACCGGCTTGCGTATAGAAGTGAGTCCCGCCTAAGCCCATTTGCCAACGTCAAAGTAACTTGCACCCAAATTTTTTTTCCAACACTAACATTTTCTCAACTAGAAGGACAATATCACAATTACAACCTCATATTTTGTCTACTCTGTTCCTAGTCGAGAATGCTTTGTTTGTCCTTTATGAGGCTTGCTTGCACTACTTTCCATAGAAACCACAGGACTGCACACCCTTGCACCTACTCCAGCTCTTGCACGTAGCTCACCTTTAACCCCATCGATTACTGATAAAAATCAGTGGCTTGGACCGGCCAGCGCCTTTGTCAGTTGCACCAGCATTGGTGGTCCTGGTGCCCTGCTTTCTGTCTGTCTTAGTTCTGTCTTTTAGTGTTTGTTTTTTCCTAAATTGTTATGGCCTGTGTCATACACTGACCATGGGACTGAAGCCCGCTGCAGAGGCTTCCAGTAACATTTCAGGGTTCCCCAGTAGTACATTTCAATAGACAATGAATACTACAAATAACTCTGACAGTGATAACCCAGAGATGGGCACATCCTCCAAGGGGAAAAGCTTTTCTTAAAATGTAAAGAAGAGGGAAACTATAATTTGAAAGTACCTTCCTCCACGCGATTTATGTAGGATATATAGTTCCCCGAAGGATTATATCCAGTGTGCATACTCATTTATTCCAAAAAGAACTACTGTCCTGAGGAAATCCAGGCAGTGTGTGCTCTTAGTGATTCTTCTTGTGGGCCTCTTGCTTGGAGGCCAGCAGTAATAATACCAATGTCATATTAACTTGGATTATGTGGCCACCCTGTTTACTCCTTCTGATGTTTCTCCCGAGGCAGCTATTACCTTATATATATATATCTAAAATGAAAAGGATCACACTATGATACGTAATTTTTATTTTCCCTCCCCTCTCCTCCCTCCCATCTCTGTTCCTATCTCCAGATTCCCAGAAAGTCTATCTCCCTGTGTATTATGAAGATAATAGGTTATCTGTATTTTATTTTGTTCTCCAATTATTTATACTTTGGGTTCTTAGCAGAGAGACCGTGTGATATTTAAACTTGTGGGTCTGATTTATTTTGCTTGTCTATTATAGGCACAAAATGCATCTGTTTTCCCACAAGGACTCACATTTCCCCTTTCTTTTTGCTGAGCAGTGCTCAGACCACAGTTTCGACGTTTATCCATCTGCTGATGAGCGTACAGGCCGCCTCCATAAGTTAGCTAGTTTGGATTGTGCTGCTATACATTGGTTAGTCACATATTAATGTGATATGATGTATTTAACTCAAATGCATTTACAGACATTTTATAGACAAAAGAGGTATAACTGGGTAAAATGGAATTTCAAATGAGTTTTTACACAGATGATCTCCACAAACTATGGAGGCCTGATCATTATTATTGCTATTTTATAAACAGGAACACGAAATCTCAAAAAGAAGGAATATTTTTTCTCCATAATATGGGCAGATGTTAACTCATATGACTCAACAAATAAATGTTTTTTAGCACACCACACTATCATTAATATCAGCTTTTCGTTTCCAGACATATGAGCTAGAAAACTGAAAAGGGAAGAGATTCTTCTCTTTTATGTTTGAGTGAGTGGTAAAAAGACCTTTCCACCTCCATCACACCAAGTTTGAAAATGGTAAAATCAATTAAAGATACTTATTCTACCTGTTCGTTTTTAAAGATGCTGTTTCATCAAAGGAGCAAGATCAGAACACTATACCACAGGAAAAAAACCCTCAAATATGAAAGTGTGTTTTGCCTCAACATCATTAATGACTTACCTACTGGTGCTAATGAAGGAAAGTTAAAAGCACACTGTTTTATCAGAATATCTTACTTATTCATGCCTTGACAGGCTTGATAGAGTGTACTTTATAATTTACTCCTTCTATCCATCAAGGGAGCATACTGGATGAAATGCATCATTAAAACACTTACTTTAAATATTTTTCTATGTCATCAGAAGGCAAAGACCTAAAGCCCATGATAAATAGGGATAATGAGTAATAACAGTTGTGAAAGTGGTACAGTAGAGGTCACAAGGGAAGACTCAGAACATCACAGTCAAAATGAAGTAGGTTGTGGAGCCAGAAAGACCAGGCGAGGTTCCTGAATTTTGTTTCTTGGGGTCACTGTCTGGAATATTATTCTAATTCTGTGTCATAGTTACAATCATTTGAGATTTTTATTTTGTATTAGTTTATGGCCACTCTTCTTCCAATGATGTGAAAGCTCCATTGAGAACAATAGTTCAGGACCTACACATTTCATAGCACACAGCAGAGGAATGACTGAATGTGTAAATGAATTATTAAAGTTTGCAGAGAGCAATTGCTTGATACTGGGCTTTTCTTGTTGCTCAGGGTTTGCATTTGTAAAATAGCACTAGATAATGACTTTTTCAAAGATTTATGTTGAGTTTTAAGTTTTAAATCATACTGCCTGGTGACAGCAAGCGTGCAAGGGGCCAAGAAGTGGCAGCTGTTTGAATAATTGTGGTCCACTCATCTTCACGGGTGATGTACATTCCTCTTCATTGTTGAGTTTGTCAATCATTGTAGCCAAAAACGTGCACCACACCTGAACAGAAGCTTTGCTGCCCACAGTCTTCTCTCTGCCACGAGACGGTGACTGTTTTAGATTACGGTCATCTCTTCAGTCGGGGTCCAACCCTAAGCTCATACAGAACAGACCCCGACCCAATCAGATAACTCATAACAGGCACAACATCAGACTGTCCCTCACCTAGTGATGTCTTTTTTCTCCCTCCCTTCCTTCCTCCTTCTTCCGTTCTTTCTTTCTTCCTTTTTTTTTTGGATTTTTGAGACAGGGTCTCACTATGTAATTCAGACTGACCTGGAACTCACTATGAAGCCCAGGTTGCTCTCAAACTCACAGTGAACCTCCTGCCTCAGCCTCTCAAGTACCACTACACCTGGCCCATAGTGATGTCTTTTTAAAAATTTAGTTCATTTGCCCTTGTTTGCAGTTCAGGTACTTTACACTCTTCTTGAGGAGTGAGTGGTTTCTTGTACGTATCATAGCATATTTCTCTCTTTTAAAAATCCTCATCACCTCCCTCTCTGTCCCCTTTTAGTAATATCTTGATTTAAGGTTTTCTTTTTCAGATTTATGATATCATAAAGGAGTTAGACATTCAGCACCACTGAGTTTGAAGCCCTCCTTTGCATTGTGACGTTATCCTCCATTCGGAGGGGTCTGGTCTGATACTGTCTGACGTTGTAGGGTAGCGGTGGTGAGCAGCAGCTCCCAGTCAGCTGCAAACTCAGAAGGGTGAGCAGTTGACACCCCTCAGGGAGCACATGTTTCTATGCTATGATGCAGGTAGTTAGGTGTGAGGTGGTAAATGCATACTGAACTTACAATATTTCCAATTCCCAGTGAATATTGAAAAGGAACCCCTTTACATGTCAAGGGACATTTCCACTTGTTACTGAAAGCCACTGAGATTTCAGAGTTGCTGTGCAGGATAGGCTACTGAATGCTGACTATCAGAACATTTATGAGATGTAGAATGAGCTGAAAATATTTCTCAAACAGTGAATGTTTGGTAGTGGACAGGCAGATGAATTTTAGCTGATGAAGGCAAATAGACAATGCTTTCTTGTCATAAAAATGTCAACGCATCAGCATCTACGTGGTTTCATTGTCTTTAATCTTAGAGTCTTCTCCTCGCTCCTGCCCTATTCAGTCCACTAACCATGGATGCCCAGATCAGATCACTGGGTAGTTCTCCAGACCAAGCACTTCATGAGCCTTGGTCACAACTTCAGTCAGGTTTGTTACGGACTTTGTGCTCCTGGCACATGGAATTACGTGACTCCGTTCCCTGAAATGGTTCTGCCACTTCCTGCTTCACAAAACTCATACAGATGCCTCTCACAAGTCTTTCTGCACAAAAAAACCACATTTCCCACGTTTTTTATTATATTTATTTAGGCACCGGGTATTGAACCTCAGTCTTTGAGCTTCCGAGGAAGGCAGTGGAACCAGTGAGCGAAATCCCCACCCCTTCCCATCTTTTACATATGGAGTCCTCCCCAGTTTTAACAGTTTACATCAAGAGCTGGATCTTCTGCTATCATCAGCACAGTACCATGTTTAGGACATTGCCTTTATTTAAACTCTTAGTATCCTTGATGATTTATGAAATGCCTGGCATATAATATATGCCCAACAAATATACGTTATAATGAGTTGAATTCACAGATTAATTCAAAGACGACTATGGAATGAAGCAAAATCTTGCCTGTTCCAAACATGATATGCATCATAAAATGTTGATGTATTAAGTGAGAACAGATCTTTGGATAAAGGAAGAGTCACGCGGAGGCATTCTGAAACCTAAAATGTAGCTGTCTTTCTCATTCATTTTAATAACATAGTTTTAACACCATGCATCAAATTCTGTTTGCTTTTTCCAGGTCTCCAGTTGATATGCCTTTGGCCAGCATTACAAGACAAGACCTTGACAGGTTTAAAAACAACAACAACAACAAAACAAAAAAGAAAAAAAAAAAGATGAAAAATATCTATGTTTAATGTCCTTTGAAAATCACAGTAACATTTTACTTTATGCATCTCATAAGATTGGTATTAGCCCATAATAAATTGGGATGGAATTTGCTATACTTATTACTAAAAGAAGGAGCACCACCTCATGTTTTAACATATTCTCCAAGAAGACACAAGCAAGTACAAGGTTTTTTAAAAATTGAGTATCTGTATACATTAAAAAATAGCTACCCACGATTCCTGCTGAACCTATGAGAGACTGGAAGTTTTACGCATCATTTTCTGACTTTACACTTTCCTCTCATGGACAAGAATAGTATCCATGTCATGAAGAAGAAAACAGAAGACATTAATGTTACATTTTCGAAAGATATGTTAAGAAAAAACAAATCTCCACAATGTGTGAAAAAAATAAAAACTTCATCTCTCGTGCTATGTGCGGTTTTATTTTAGAGGACCTTTTTTCAGTTAGGTTTATAAATGCTTATGCACTTATAACATATGATGTTTTGCTTATAGAATTTGGAAAAGATATTAATTTCCCATTTTGCTTCTTTGTGTCCTCAGTAGGAGAAATGCATTTTATTTTGATGCCAACAAGGAAGGCCTACTTGACTCCCACAAATAAATGAAATGCTGAATAGGGCCATCAATAATTCACGTGCACTGTGTTGAAGGCAATGATTGCTTGGCTGTATAAAATGATTTTGCTTCAGTGCAGAACCAGTGAATTGTTCCTCATTGGTCTCTTTCATTCCTTCCTGTGTGTGTCCTTAACATATGAGATGCTCTTTGTTTCTGCGAGGGCTATCTTAATTTCAGGTAAAGAAAAATCATATATTCAGTTTTGTCTTACTGGAAGCTAAACAATTGTTAAAATTTATGAAACATTATGAAGTATAAAAAGAATTATGTAAATACTGTGTTATTTAGAGAACCTTCTTCTGAAACCTTTTGTCAATCACGATATAGAGATCTAGGTAATCTCACACTGAGTTGCATCATCTTTGCAGTGGCAAATCAAACATTAAGATGATTGGGCTGGCTATTATTATGATTCATTTTTCTATAATGCTTTGCTCAATGTCTTACAGTAACTAACAGTCTTTAGTTTTAAAAGATTCTGAATGGATATGAAGTTTCAAGGGAATCTGCAGTTCTAAATACCACTTTGGTAAAAGTTCTGGAAGCTACTCAGACCTCCTTCCTGCCCCAAATAGTCTTGATTAAGTGAACAGAAGCTGGAAATTCACCATACCTCTTGTTTCAAGGGAGACATGTTCTTGTAAGTGTACCATGATCAGATGGCCAATAGACACTTTGGGCAGTGAAAGAGGAAATAAAATCTGTTCAAGGAAGGAAAAGCCAAGAATTGAAATGTTCCCAGGAATTACAGCTCAGCTCTAATATTGCATATAGGATTATTCCACAGAAGGAATTTTGCAAGTCACTTGTGGTAGACAGAGAATGGTTGGGAGAACACTGATGTACAGGATGTTTCCATTCTGTTCTATAAATTTGCATTAGAGATTCAGGGTAACATAAATAATGCATGATAAGTTCTATCAAAAGAATTTCCAGCTCAAGCGAGTATACACAGGAAGCTGTGTGTAAGGCCAAGTTTAACAGGATTTGGTAATGGCCTGGTTGGCCTCATTCACACCCATAGAAACTCTAGGGTTTTTTCATTTGTCAAAGGTTAATGGACAAGCAAGAGAAGTGAATGTGATTTAAATTTAAAGCTGTTTTTCTATGTGATGATGCCAATGCTACCAAGATACCACTAGACTCTTCCACGTTGCTCCATAAAGAAAATAACAAAGGGCTTTTATTGATCCACAACTAATGCATGACCCCTACCACATCAACATCCTTTCTTCAAGTGATAACTGGATGGTGGAGAGAAAAAAGATTCTGCTTCGAGGGAGAGGATGTATCACATGGGAAAGTGGTGGAGGATTAACATAGATCAAGGACTTTTCCCTAAGTCAGGATCCACGCTAAGAGTTTGATACATTATCTCAAGAAGCTTGATACAGAGGGATTATGTCCGCATACTAGATAAATATTTCACAAGGGTTAGACGATCACAAACCTTCGTGGCTTTCTGCAAAGTGTCTGCATCTGATTTCATTTTCCTTTCTCTACACCACACTGTTATGTGATAGAAACTATGAATTTTGAGGTCTGTTTGTGAGAAGTCACTCTGGAGCAAACAACATTGCTTGAATCAGAAGGAAAAAGTAAAACTTTGCATCGCTCAGCAGTCAGCGCTGCTTAACAAGGTGTAAGATGTAGGCACCGACAGGGTGAATGCCTATATCAAGGATGCAGAAAGAGGTCTGCAGAACAGCTGAACCATAGCAAGGCCTCCAAGATGGCACAGTTTATGTGAGTGGGTTGGTTTGCACTGCCTTAAAAACCGTGGAAGCATTGGAGAGATCTTATTTCTTTAAACATGCTTTACAGTTGTCTTGATTCTTAGCTTGGCAAATGGAAAAACTGAAAATCCACTTGAGTTTCTGCCCCCCGCATCTGTTTTCTCACCTTTTCCATTCCTTCCAGTGGTAAAAGTATTATTTCTTGTGCGTCTGTGTGCTGATTAACTGTACCTGCTGCTCCTGCTAGATCTGTTCTTCGCCTTATGCTGCTCTGCATGGTGCCAATGGGAGCCCAGGTAGGGCACACACATGACTTCTGAAGATGGCATCATTCTTGGGCTTCTTATAGGGTTTGGCCAAAGATTTCCATCAATACGAAGTCCCAAAGTCTCTTGCCCTACCCACTTCCTTCCTTTCTATCTGTCTCTCTTCCTTTCTTTCTCTTTCTTCCATCTTTCTCTCCTTCCTCCCTCCCCCTTCCTCCCTCTTCTCTCTCTCTCTCTCTCTCTCTCTCTCTCTCTCTCTCTCTCTTCCTCTTGGCCTAACAACCCCACTTCTATGGAAGTATATTTTATTCTAGTCTCTAGCTCCCACTGGTGGATCTTCCTAAAAAGTCTTAGTATCGAAGAGCCTCCAACCCATGTTAACCATACTGCATTTTAATCTCTGGTGGTGATTGCTTCTGACTGTTGCTGGTCTTTTGTTTCTTTCTCCACTGCTCCCTAAACCCTGCTCTTACTTTATAAATACTTGTGCCCTTAAAGTTTGATTCTTTGAGCTATATGAAAAAGATTCTGCTCCCTGCAGGGCTCTGACAAGTACTGTTAGGCAGTTAGGTTGGGGTGTTAACTTGATTAGCTTCGGGATCAACCTGGGGATTGGTGTTGCACTTTTCCCAGTATGTCTGGGGGTTATGAAAGGTTGTCTTGAGATCTATGTCTGGTCTCTTGCCTCTTCCTCACTGGCACATTTTCCCTAGCTGCCATGAAATAAGTTTCTTTTTTTATGCTTAGTCCATACACCATGCTGTCTCTGCCTTGAAACAAGCTGAGCATAGACAATATTCCTTTAAAATATGAGCCAAATTAAACTCTAACTTTTTAACTTCTGGGTGTTGGGTATTGTGTCTAGCAGTGGGAAAGATGAATAATATGTAAAATTTTGTGAGAATTTAGGTTGTTTCTGTGACTATACTTGGCCATGTAGTTTAAAAGCCTTTGGAAAACATGGGTTTTGCAGGCTGGATCAGCCAGATTTATAATGAGAACCTGGGACAAAACGTATAGCACAAAAATTGGAAAAACTTACATTTTAGCAGGGAGGAAACTATGTGTAAATTTGGGACCAAAAACTGGTGTTATTGCTGCAGAGATTAGTGTCACAGAAAAGGTGAATTTACAGGGAGAGAGAGTAAGATAGAAAAGAAGGGGATTAGAAATTAAAAAAAAAAAACAAAAAAAAAAAAAAACCAAGCTGTATTATGTGTCTGTACTCACTCCCAAAGGTGATTTTAAATTTCATGGGTTGCAAACATGTACTAAAAAAAGGACTAGGTCTATAAAGAAAAAGAATTAAATCAAGTACTTTGTCCATGGGCAAGAAGATGCCTTGAGCAAGTCCCCACCATTGCAGGCTCAAGATTATAGAGCCTTTGGGTCCCCCTGCTCTGAAAGGGCTTCTAGGGAAATGGTTTCCCAGGATCCATCTTCCTGGATTGAGTCACCCAAACATTCAGATGGTGCTACAGACACTGTTCAAGGGGGACCTGATGATTTTTCACATTGACAGCACTCAACACTGTACAACTGTACAACACTGATGCTGTTTTATGGGCAACGAGAATGCAAGAATCATGGGGTCAAGAAGGCTTCAATTCAGATTTCAAAGGAAGCTGAGAGGCCAGGCAAAGAGCTTCTCAGAAGGAAGAGTATGAAGCTGTAGGCGCAGTGCAGACCCCAGGAATTCAGAGTTGCCGGGAATGTGAAATGTCTGCTGAGGAAAGCAGGAAGCCATGAGTGGAGCCAGCCTAAGGGAGAGGCCATGTGGCCTGCAACAAGCAAGGAGATTGTGCAGGGGCCACCCAGACTCTCTGCAATTCACATCTTAGCAACATATGTCCCAGATGCTGCTCATAGAGCTATTGGAATTCATATTTGTCCTGCCTGGTTTCAGCCTTACTGTGGTCCTATTACTTGTTTCTATTACCTCTACGTTTGGGTATGAAGGTGACAATGGTGGGATGTGGCAAAGTGCACTGGCTTTAAGATCTGCCCCAGGGATTGGTGGAATATATTAGTTGTGCTTGGCCTTGGAGTTTGTGCCTGATTCCTCATCCATTCCTCCCTGTCGCTGTTCGTCTGCTCTGCTACCTGGCTCTCAGGAACTAAGCATCTTTGTTCCACCATGCCTTACTCCATGATAGTCTGCCTTGGGGAAAGCTGACCGTGAACTGAATCTCCTCACAATGAGAGCCAAATTAAATCTTACCTCTTTAACACAGGGTATCAGGTCCTGCATTTAACAATGGAAAATATGACTAATGTACTCATAATGCTAGTAATCGTTCCATCCTTGTTAGAAGTGTCCTGCAAAGTTTATGCTTTCTCTGCTTATCTGTGCCTTCGGTTGCAAAGGAGCATGCTCCAGTGAAGACAAGCTGATCTGGAGCTACTTTTCCTAGCTTAAGACAGAACTTCAGTCTGAGCGTTCACTGTTGTTAAGGAATACAGTCACCACAGGTCTAACAAAGTGATATCAAAAGTCTTGTTTTATTTTATAATTAATTTTGTAGTTTAAGAAAAAAAAGAAATAGGATATTGCTTAAATCCTTCAAAACTCAGCAGTTTTCATGTCATGTTTCTAACTTGAGGAGTTAGAAACTGGTATGTGGATGAAGACAGGAATGTTTTTAAACAGAAGGTCTCCTCTTGAAGTATTATTATTTGGTAAGGGAAAGAATATTTCCAAGTTAATATTAACTTCCCAAATGCCAAGTGCTATAGTACCTTCTTATAGTGCCTATTGCAGAGAAAGGATGTCTCTGAAGGCTTCATAACCTCATAGGTGGGACTTTTTGGAAGGTGACTGAGTCGTGAGCATAATGTAGCTAACTTGCTGTTAGAAGGTAGGTCCTCCCTGAAGGAGGCACTTGACTGAGCGCATGACCTGAAGGGTGTATCTCCCTTCCCCAGATCCTCACTTTTCTCTCTGCTTTCTCCCTTCCAGACACGAGCCACTTTCCTTTGCCCAGTTCTCCACACCATGCTGCTTCTGCCTGGAACTGGTCAACAATGCAAGGGCTGAAGATTCTGAAACTGTGAGAAAAAATAAACATCCTTTAAAATGTGAGTATTGGGGATTTTTGTCTCAGTGATAAGAAAGTGACTAAGACATATACGATGCCTAAGCTTTTGGAACATGTGGCTGCAAAAGCAGAAAGAGTGGAAAGAAAAATGAGGGCATTTGTAACATTTAGGAAAAATACAAAGTGAATCATCCTTCCCCTTGGTTTTCTGAAGGGCAGGGTCAGCCTCATCATCATACCTCAATAGATTAATTAGTATGAGTAGAAGGCTGGGCGGCATTAATTTTACAAGCATGTACTGTGTTTTCCTTATGATCCACAGCCTGCATCAGTTGAGGGTAGCTTGTGCAGAGGACACAGGTGAGACTAGGAGGATGGGGAGGTGAACTGCGTGTGTGTAGGATGAAACAGTCTCTAGCATTAGGCAGCTGTGGTTGCTCAATCCTGACACCAGCGAGAGAGGTACAGAAGAGCCTCCTTCACTACAAGACACTTGTGATTGGCAGAATGAGAGGGCCCCGTGGAGGATCACACAGAAGACCCTCTCCACTGCTGCGTATCCCTTCATTTTCCAGAGGAAGGATCTGAGCACAGAAGGCTTGTGAGTTGTGTTGCTCCACAGCTCCTTTGAGTTAAGTGTTGACTAAAACTAAGCTTCTGGGTTGTAGATGGCCAGATATGATATAGAGATGAATAAATAAAAAGAAGGGGAAGCATTTTTCTTATTTCTTTGGATGTATCCATGTGAGCTGTTGGATAAAATCACAACAAAGGAATCCAATTTACTAAGCTAATCATGGCAGAAAATGAGTCCAATCTAATATTACATTTGAAACAAAATCCTTTGAAGTGTTTACAATCTCCACTGTTGTCTCTACGCTACAAGTGCCCAAGTGAAAACCAAGCAGCTTCCATAAAACAAATGTATGCTCATGACGTAGAAATAAAACCTCAAACATTATGAAAAATAAACAATGTCAACTGCGTGTGCACTTAAGTGCAATTAGTTCTAGACCTGGTTGAATTTTCTGAGTGTGTTGTAAAATGTTTAATGTGGATGGATCATATTCAGTGTTTAATGAAACAGGAACATTAAAATAAAATCAATTCCCTCTCTGTGATGGAGACTTAAATAAAACAAGGTCAGTAATTACAAGTATTGAACTGTTTTGCCTGACATATTCAAATAGTCTTTGTTCACTGAATGAGTGTATTTTTTTAAAAGAATCTCAATAAAAGTATATGGAACAGATTGAGTGCATGATAAAAGTGGGTTCTCTTTTCAACTTTCCTCCCCAAGTAGAGAAACAGGCTAAGGTGAATAATAAGCATTGATTAGATAACGGAATAAAAGGCTAATTCCGTCTCCAAAGATAAATAATTGCTTTCTATTTTTCATAGCTTAAGGGAAACCAAAAGCCAAGAATGGTTAATAATCTTACTTTCAATTGCTTGTTTTTCAATGTTTTTATGAGTATTACGTCTGTGCTCTCAGTGAAGCATGTTCAAGCAATAGAAAATTTGTCTCTAACATTGTAAATTGTTAATTAAGGACCCAAATGTGTTTTATAGAGCAACAGAAGCTAAAATCAATGGGTGTCTAACCTTAGGGCTAGACTCATGCAATGCCAGAATGAGTCCAATATATTCCCAGGCCTTACTAATGAGACCTTAAGTGATTGTTTGAAAATGGTGTTATGGCAAGGTTATATGAAACAGACCTTTATACACATTCCTTTCCCCTCATTCTTTTCTAATCCTAGAAAACATAACAATATAATTCCTTGCAATGGTTCCCACTAGAATAGCTAGACTTTTCTGGGAGCTATGAAAAATGAAAATTCATATTCACACTATATGCCTCTGGAGGAAAAAACAGAGTGTTTCCTAGAAATCAGTTAGGGAAGAGGATAGAATCCTGCAACTTTACTATGCCTGTCTCATTCTGGCCATATACATTCCTAGATTATATGGTGTTTATAAACTGTTTTCCAAATCTACTCCAAGCAGTGGTGATTTGCATTCCAACAGTGGCATGGAAACATTGTTCTTCTAATTAATTTGACACCTAGTAGACATTGTTGACTGGTTGAATTGAGGAGAGCACAGGAAACTAACATTAGTGAGGGAATAATTAAATGTTAAGCATAGAGCTAGGCGCTTTTTATCTGCAGTCAAATCTACTAGAATAATATTTGTGCTCAGTAATAGATAGTTTTCTGTTCTTTTCAGATTGAGAAAATGCAGGCGTAGAAGTGAAATAACTACCAAATTTTCAGTACTAGTAAATGAAAAAGTGGGATATGATGTCAGTGAACCTATTATTGTACTTGTGTGTGTAGACTCGGTAGATATAAGGCCAGCCTCACTTATACAGAACCTGTGAATCTTTTCTTTTTTTCTATGCCAAGCTGTCCTTTGCAGAAGGAAATCCTTCAATATGGCTCCAGTAAATGTATAGAAACAACACAACATAAGCCAGTTGTCTAACTTCTAAGAGACTTAGTTATCCCATCAGTAAAATAACAGTGATGTATGAGGTAAGATCAAGGGTCACTTTGAGCCCTGAAAGGTTTTGGTTTCCTGCCCTTCTATTGGCAATTTTCCTATTCACATCATTTTGTTTTTCTGTTCCAACATGCACTTGACAAATTTAAACCAAAATGAAAATTTCTCTGACAAACAATTCAGCTCACTAAGAAACCAAGCTTAAGGAAAGAATCTCAAAATAGCCAGACATTTCTTCTGGTGCATTTTTTAAGATGACTATATATTTAACTGAATCTTTATGCAAAGCTATTCAAATATAGTGTTATTTTATTCATCTGCTAGAAAACAAAGATTCTTGTGAAGACAGATTGTAATGACTCAAGAAAAGATTATGGGATCTATGCACTAGCTTTTATTACCTTACAGACCTTACTATGTTGTAGGACTTACTACATCTTTGGAAGGCTTGCAAAAGTAATCAAAATACAAGAACATGAAAGACCCGAACTTCTACAAGCATGGACCTTTATGCATCATAGTTTGCTTAGAATTTAAAGCATCAGTAAAAAGTTCTATATTAGAGCATTTGATACTTAAAAATGGTTGCTTCACTTACCTCAGGTTAAAGATCTATCTATGCTCTATTTACAACTGACTCATCTCAAATGAAATGCCTAAGACTTGTAAGTAAAAAAAAAAATTATAAAAATACATTATTAAAATGGAAGCAGAGAAATTAAGTATAAAAAGAATGTTACCCAAGAATAATATAAGCAATGTTTGAGCGGGCAAATACCCAAAACCAAGACAAAAACAATTAGTTCATAGTAGAACTCAAAATTTAGCAGATAAGGTGTATTTTAAAACTGTAAAGATATACAAAGTTAAACTGCAAAATTACTAACAAGTGTGAATCACAATCATGAGACTATAAAAAATAAATTATTTTTTCTATTGTGACAAAAATATTCAGAAATCAGATAAATGAACAAATACATAAATAAATAAAGTCTATAAAATGAAAGTCAGTAAATTCCAAAAGATGGCAAATTTAAAGACCACATTTTTTAAGCTAAGAGTCAAAATGAAAATCCTGTAAAAATAATAAAACAAAGTTTACATGGCTCATTATAAAAATAAATAAATGAAGTATGTTTACAGAATTAAACTGAACAGTCTAGAGATTAACAAAAATTAGATTACAGCTACAGAAAAGCTCTTGGAATATGTCATACTCAGAAGAGAAATTAAATCTTTGAGCTACCTTTAAGACTGCTAAATAATAATATTAATCTATAGAAAATTTAAAGATAGAAAGAGGAAGAATTAATAGAGAAATTTAAATAAAAACTCCATAAAGTAAAATTAAAAAGCCATGAAATGAATACTAATAAAATGAAAGGCTGACAAATTCACATAAATATGATTTTGAAAAAAATTAAAGATAAGAAACAATATAATGAAAATTATAATAAATTAACATTAAAAACATTTATATAAAATTTATGAAAATTAAATACAAGTAATTTAGTGGAAAGAACTATATTTTAAGATAATATCTATTGCAAAAAATAATTTCAAATAGATATTTGGAATGTATGAAATGATAAATGGCAATAGAAAAATTTTTAAATTTCAAGGTCATTTGTAAAATTTTATGAACCAGGATAATTTTCATCAAATCTTCTGGAAATAAAAACTATACTGTTATGAAATTATTTCATTACATAGAGAAATCTGGGTATCTTCCTGAGCTTGTTCAATTCCATACCAAATATTACAAAGATGCTACTTAACAATTAAACAGTGGAGGAGTATAATCAAACTTAAAAGTTCTGGCATAAATAAGCAGACAAAATTCAGTGAAATATTAACACAATATAAAAACAAAGCTTAGTTCAAGAGGTTTCATTTGACCCAGCCATCCCTCTGCTGGATATCTTTTCAAAAGAATTAAAAGAATCATGCCACAGTGATATATGTGTACACATGTTTATAGCAGCACAGTTTGTAATAGCTAAAACTTGGAAACAGCCCATTTGCCCATCAGTTGGAGACTGGATAAAGATGTGGTTTTTCTATAAAATGGAATGCTACTCAGCCATAAAGAATGAGAAATTAGAGTCATTCATAGGAAAATGGATACATTTTGAGGATATACTCCTAAGTGAAATAAATAAGTCACACATGTGTAAATACCGAATAGTTTCTCTGGTGTGAAAAACTGTAATGGTACATAGAATCCTAATGGTATAATTGACAATGTGAAATAGGAAGAAAAGGGATAAAGGTGTATGGGAAGTGGGAAGGGTAGGGGAAAGGTAATAAGGGAAAGAAAAAAGAAACATGAGAAAATGAAAAAATGGAAACAAAGTATTTGTAAATAGGGAAGGCAACAGGGGGTGAAGGGAGGGCAAGGATATGGGAAAAAATGAGAACCAAGACCTGTCATGTAAAGGTCCAAGATCCCAATGATGAATGTAACTGTACTGTATCCCTAAAATGTACCAATAAACTCAGCGAGAAGAAAAAAAGAAAAAGAATGTAAATTGGTAAAGTTTAGTATACCACCTATCACGCTCTGGTCTATAGGTAAAAAACTCAATAACATTCTAGACTTGTGTTGCTTTAGAGTATTAAATTGAATAGAAGAAAATTGCTGTAAAATGGAGAAAGTTTATGTGACATCGGACTCCACAGACCCTACTGAGATGTTCCATTGAGCTAAAGATGAAATGAGACTGAGGAGTGCTGGCAGGGCTCCGCTGCTCTGCAGCGTTCCTTAGGGTTTCTAGCATGTGCAAATAGCACCGTTAGTGAGAGACAGATCTTGTTACAGAATAGGCATTTATAACCTAAAAGAATTTAGGCAATGTTTTAATCCTGCTAAACTTCAAGTTTTTTCACTTGTGGAATGGCCATTGTTCTCTTTCTCTCTCTCTCTCTCTCTCTCTCTCTCTCTCTCTCTCTCTCTCTGTCTCATAAAAATTATGAGAATTCAGTCCAAAAACACTTGTAAAGCCATTAATAAAATGCCTGGCACTACAAGTTACTGATAATATTCCTATTGGTACATTAGCCATTATGTATCTGCTCCATTTTAGGTAATTTTTTATCAGCTTTAATTGAGTTTATTGGTACATTACCCCCTCCTCCCCTCCCCATCTACAAACACTTTATTTTCATCTTTTCATTCTCTCACATTTTTTTCTTTTCCCTTTTTACTCTTCCCCTACCCATCCCACCTTCCCTACACCTTTAGCTCCTTTCTTCGCATTTCTAAATGTCAGTAATCTTATTAGATTCTTATGCATTGTTGCAGATTATTCACACCAGGGAAACTATTCGGTATTTACACATGTGTGACTTATTTATTTCACTTAGGAGTATATCTTCAATATGTATCCATTTTCCTATGAATGAATCTATTTTCTTGTTCTTTATGGCTGAGTAATATTCCACTTTATAGAAAAACCACATTTTAATTTCAAATTTCAAAAAAAGAAGAAGAAAATTGCATCAGGTGACTACACATAAGAGAAATGTACAAATTCATATTATATATGTTGGCAATGGCAAATTGGAATATATGGCAGAAAAATTTATTCAAAATAAAAACATTTTCAAAGTGAATCAAACAAAATCTAAGTTAAAATGCAGAACTAAATATCTAGACCTAATGTAAACTAAAATAATACAGATATAAGAAATATATAAAACAATACTAAACATTTCAATAAGATATTGATAATAGGAAAGGTATATTAACATCTGAGGTGACATGTTTTACAATCTCAAGTAATATCTCGATTTAATTCCATTTAAATTAGGATTCCATTTTTGTATGATACTGAAAACACTCCAAATATCAGGTAAAGTTATAAGAATATTGAAAAATATGTCTAATGAAAGTAAACTTAGGCTATTTGAATTTAAAAGATACTATAGTAAAAACAATTGGTAAATGAATACACACAAGTATAGTTAAATAAAACTTAGAAACTAAATTCAATAATATAGAAACAAAGCAATGTATTTAAAAAATGAGTGAGATAACTTCCCAAGTAAGTGAGCCTGGTAACTCACATAAGAATAACCTAGTTCTACTATCTAGAATATATAAAGAACTTTAAAAATTCAGACCCCTCAAGTATAAAGGAATCATACTACAGTGATATACATGCACCCATGTTCATAGTAGCACAATTTGTAATAGCTAAAACCTGGAAACAGCCCAGTTGCCCATCAACAGGAGATTGGATAAAGAGAATTTAAAAAATAAAATGGAGTACTACTCAGCCACAAAGAATGAGAAACTAGAGACATGTATAGCTAAATGGATGCACATTGAGATGATATTCTTAAGTGAAATAAATAGAACACACATGTGTAAATACAAAATAGCTTCTCTGGTGTGAAAAATTAACAGTAAAAATAAGGATCAAAATGTATAGTATATATTATGAAACAGGAAGAAAATGTCTAAAGGAGTAGGGGAAGTGAGAGGGGTTGGGGAAAGGAAGAAGGGAAAAGAAAAAATATGAGAAAAGGAAAAACATGGAAACAAAGTCTTTGTAAACAGGGAAGGGTGGAGGGGCTCGAGGGAGGCCAGGAGAATGGGGAAAATAAGAACCAAGATCCATCATGTAAAGGTACAAGATCCCAGTGATAATGTAACTGTAGTGTGTACCTAAAATGGACCAATAAACTCAATGGAAAAAACAGGAAAAGAAGCTACATATTTCTGAAGGGAAGGCAGAATATACAGTGGTGTGTGTGTTTCAAAAGTTTACTGCATTCAATATAAGTTTGTGTCATGGAATGAATTATGTTTCCAAAAAAAAAAAAGAAAGTTCGATTTTAACGTTTACTACTGTGAATGTGCTCTTATTTGGAAGTCGAGTCTTTTCAGATACAATTAGGTGAGAGAGCAACTCTGGATTTTAGGCCCACACTCACTCAGTGACGTGGTGTCAGAGTGAAGGAGAAGACACTGTGGGGAGAACAGCAAAGCCGCGTGACCACAGAAGCGGAGGGGAGCGATGTAACCGCACTGCAGAGGGCCGTGGGCAGGGAACAGAGTCTAGCAGCACAGCCTGGGACTGATTCGTCCAAACCTCTAGGAAGAAACACCTCTGTAGAAATTTTAAAATTTATTTTTAACTGATTCTTTTTGTTTTTTTGTTTTTTTTGTTTTTTTGGTACCGGGGATTGAACTCGGGTCCTTGAGCTTGCAAAGCAGGCCACGGAACCGCTGAGCCAAATCCCCGGCTTTAACTGATTCTTAAAGACATAAAATTTATATTATATTTATGGGGTACTATGTGATGCTTCAATACACACAGATATCGTGTATTGTTTAAATCAAGTCAAACATATCCATTTCCTCAAACATCAATCGTTTCCTTAGGGTTCAAACATTCAGAATCTTTTCTTTTGAGTTCTGAAGATTGTAATTACCTACAGTCACCTTAATCCAAATGCACGCCAGAACTGCTTACTACTCCGACTGTAAATAGCACCCATTGATCAAACTTTCGCATTCTTCCTGCCCCACTAATCTCTGTGGCCTCTGGTAACTACCATTCTATTCCCAACTTGTATGCGAACAGCTTTTTGCATTCCTCAGGTGAGCAAGATCATGCACTACTTACTCTGCGCCTGAATCATTTCATTTAACACAAAGAAGTCCACTTTTACGTGGTTGCAGCTCCCTTTTTTAATGGCTGAGTAGTAGCCTATCACCAATATGTGATACAGTTGCTTATCCATTTATCATTTGATGGGTACTGGAGCTATTTAAATACCTTGGTTATTGTGAATACTGCTGCAACCAGTGTGAGCATGCAGATGTTTCTGACATTGATCTCATTTCGTTTGAATATATATCCAAGAATTGGGTCACTGGATCACATGAAGGAAAAAAAACTGCAAACTGTATATCTGCTTGATGTCCAAAATATAGAAACAATTCAAAATGCCGCATAACTAAAGCAACAACAATGAAAAAATACAAAACACAGTTAACTTGAGTTAAAAAATAGGCAACAAATTTAAAATTTCCATTTTCAGTTCAACTTTATTTTTTCTTTTAAATTCTATATATTATAGTGTGTGATATTTGTTTTTCTGCTTGTAGTTTTTTTTTTCTCACTTCCATCCATTTTTCTGAAAATACACGATATGCTTATGTGGAAATATCACAATTAATTCCATTAATGTGTATAATTAATACCCATTACTTAAAGTAGATATTAAATAACAAGAAATAGACTCTTTTCTAAGACATATGATGAAGCATATGAAACTATGTCCAATATTATTAACAAGTAAATATAAATCAAAACACAGTGAGATTTCATCTAAGTGTAAGAAAGGCTATTATAAAAAAATGGAAAGTAACATCTCTTACTGAGAATAAGAAGGGACCCTTGTACACTGTTGGTGGTAATAAAAATTAATATAGCGTGCTGGGTGTGGTGGTGCACTCCTGTAATCTCAATACTTGGGAGGCTGAGGCAGGAGGATCGCTGTGAGTTCGAGACCAGCCTGGACTACATAGTGAGTTCCAGGGCAGTCTGACCCACACAGCTTGCACACCAAGTTCCTGGAGTATTTATCATCTCTAAGAAATGATTTTTTATGAAACTATGTCCAATATTATTAACAAGTAAATATAAATCAAAACACAGTGAGATTTCATCTAAGTGTAAGTAAGGCTATTATAAAAAAATGGAAAGTAGCATCTCTTACTGAGAATAAGAAGAAGGGACCCTTGTACACTGTTGGTGGTAATAAAAATTAATATAGCCTGCTGGGTGTGGTGGTGCACTCCTGTAATCTCAATACTTTGTCCAATATTATTAACAAGTAAATATAAATCAAAACACAGTGAGATTTCATCTAAGTGTAAGTAAGGCTATTATAAAAAAATGGAAAGTAGCATCTCTTACTGAGAATAAGAAGAAGGGACCCTTGTACACTGTTGGTGGTAATAAAAATTAATATAGCCTGCTGGGTGTGGTGGTGCACTCCTGTAATCTCAATACTTGGGAGGCTGAGGCAGGAGGATCGCTGTGAGTTCGAGACCAGCCTGGACTACATAGTGAGTCCCAGGGCAGTCTGACCCACACAGCTTGCACACCAAGTTCCTGGAGTGTTTATCATCTCTAAGAAATGATTTAACTTTATTTTGTTTACATAATCAATTAAACTTACCAGTCATCAACTCCCTTGCTTTCTCACTTGCAGATGGTTGAGAAGCATCCAGAAAACATGAGAAGTACATTCAGAGTGTTTGTTCCAGTGTTCTCTGCTCTGTCAATCCCTTTGGATTGATTATCCCTCTACTAAGGGTTACTGTTCTCATCAGGCATCTCTTTGCATGCAGTTCTTTCTCAAGGTTCTGGAATTGGCTTCTGCCTTGCCTTTTGGGGCTTAGAAATTGTAATGGCTTTCTATGACTATCCCTGGACGGTAGCACTATTCTTCATTGTTGCTTTTCAAACTTTTGTCAATAGTCCTTGATAAAACCTCTTCCTCAGTTAGAGTATGCTTCAATTTATCTCCTGTTGATTATTCTGATAAAGTATTCATTATTTTTACTCTCCTGAATTTGAACCTATGTGAATTAGATAAAGCTTACCCATGCTTAGAATTCAATAGTCAATAGGATCACCGTATTCCACCAGCCACATTGATTGCTTGTACATATAAATTCAGTATATCAAGCTGAGACACTAGGAGGCCAGCACAGGGATTCTGTTGCACTTAAAGAAGCAACTTCTTCTCATTACAGTTGAACTGACCCTTGGTAACCTGCAAACCTAATGCTTCTGCTGGTCATTTTGGTCATTACCAAGGATAGAAAAAAATGGCAAAGATCATCTTTATATTTAATGATATATTATTATGTATTTTCAATAAGTATATATTGCTTTATATAAACACAAAAATCTATGCTCATAGAAGAAATTAATACTAGAAAGGCAAGAAATTCTAAAGAAAGCAATACTAAAACTCTGAACACCCTCTGAAGATGTACTGTGAGGAATGCAGCAATCTTCCCTAAGTAATTGTGCCATTCTGATTACACATCATCTGGTGGTACTTTGTCTTAGCTGCTTTTCTTGTTGCTGAGACAAAAAACTCACCCCCCCAAGTTAAAGTAGGAAAGATTTATTTAGCTCCCGGTTATAGATGTGTCAGTCCATCGTGGGACGGCTCCAAGGCAGAGTGGCATGGCAGTTAGGCATTGCAGAGTCCTTTTTTTGGGGGGGGCAGCTTTACATTTTATTAGGACAGTGCCAAACCAATCAGTGGACTGATTTAATAATCACTCACCTTTAATCTTAGCACCCTTAATCCTAGCATTGTGTCATGAACAAGTCATACACTCTAGATGAAGCCACCTCTGAAAAAGCTCTACCTATGACCAAATGAGATTTTGAGGGGACATCTAGACACCAGCCATAACGTACTCAACTTGGATTTGATGTATTTTGCAAAGAGCATACATGAAATAACTGACACAGGTCTCGCACACATTCTATTTTCTTCTCTGCATGGATGCTCATGTTTTGGTGTATGATGCATTGAGTGGGGTAGTGGTTGATTTACAGGATACTCACTACTTACCTGTGGGGGACTGTACCTTCTTAACAGTGAGCCTAATAAGTGAAGGTTAAGCTTGCTTGCTTTCAAAGAAAAGGAGAGAGATATTTCCTAGAGACTTGTGCAGCTCAGTGCGACTAGGGGCACATCAGTCACTTCCAGGAAACAAGAAAATGTGAATGGGACCTGACTCACGCACTTATTCATTCACCTACTTCACTCTGTGCAGGTGTTGAGGAGGCAAGAGATAGACCTACTCACTCCCCCAAATGACTCTAGGAATGATGGGAAAGATAGACCAGAAGCAATGAAGTCTAGAATATTAGTGCGTTAGTGACACTGGAAACTGCAACATGGCTGAGTTCTGTTTACCATGCATCAGGATCTATTTCTCTTTGCTTATCTCTTAGGGGACCTCTCAAGAAAAGAAATATTCATGTTATTTTTCCCTATCATAGACCAAAGAATTCATGACTTATTTGAGAATGTGCAGTAATATGCAATTTGGACACATTTCACAAACAGATTTAATTCTAGTACCTGAGATAAGAAATTTATAATAAATACATGGGCTTTTGAGGCACAGAGCCACTTGCTCTGGTGAAGAAGAATCGACCAAAGAACTGAGTGTCCCAGTGGGTTTTCTGGAAAACATCATTTTCTAATGAGATAGTAAAAGTGGGATTATGAAGAGAGTAGGAATAGAATCCAAGCACCCACACAGTGTCTGAACAGGATATCACCAACTGTAGCCCGCAAGCAGACATCTCCCATGGATGTCATTTGTTTGGGCAGCAAAAACAGAAGTTTTTATTGATCACTGAGAGGATGCAGGATGGTTGGAAATTTGCCCTCCTTCTTCTGCTGATCATCAGTGTGACAGGTCCATGAGTTTTTTCTTCATGATTGCAATTTCTCATTTACACATTTTCTGTTTAATCCATTTTATTGTGATTTAAAACAAATCACAGAAATATAAACTGCACCTCTTTAAAGTATACAATTTGTTTTGACAAATAAATTAACCAAGAAAAACACTGCCATATCCAAGATACAGAACATTTTTAAAAACCCTTTGCCATCCATCCTGCCTTCTACTCCCCTCCTTTAAAAATAAATGAGCTGTCATTTCTGTCCTATTCATTAGTTTTCTATTTCTATAATTTTACTTAAATTAAATCGTGTAGCACAACATTTTTATGTCTTCCACGGTCAGTAAATATAGTGACTTTCAGATTTATCCACCTTGGGTCTATGTCTACATTGAATCCATTTTTGTATTCAGTAGGATTTCACTGACACATTTGATTTACTTGTAATTAGTGACTTCAGAATAAAGCTTCTGGGACTAATGTGCATGATCCTTTGGAGAAACACATGATTTAATTTCTTTTTTTTTTTTTTTTTTTTGGTACCGGGGATTGAACTCGGGTCCTTGCACTTGCAAGGCAGGCCACTGAACCGCTGAGCTAAATCCCCAGTCCTGATTTAATTTCTTTTGAAGGAATGTATCTCAACTTTTAAGGAAACTCTTTTTCTACATAGTTATACTTTTTTTTAACTTTTTCACCAATAATGTATGAAATCGTCAGTAAGGCTACATTTTTGTCAGTACTTGGCCTTGTCAGTCTTTTACATATTAGCTATGTCAGTGTGTGTGTGTGTGTGTGTGTGTGTGTGTGTGTGTGTATACACAAATATATATGCAAATACAGTGCTTTTTGCATTAAAATTTGAATTCTGTGAGTGGGACTTGACAATTAAATTTTTTTTGTTGTTTTTCATCATTCTCTCATTACTTACCGATTAATGCCAAAATTCCTAACTCATTTTAGTATATTGCTATCTCTGGGCAATTTATAGCAAAAATTTTAAACATATTATTTTATTTTAACTTCCCATGGACATTCATTACTCTTGTCACAACCCTAAGCAGTATTAGCAAGTCCTGTTCACACATGAGGAGGTATGGGCTAAGAGGAAGTAGTAGCTTATTCACACACCTAATATAACAATCAGGATATAAATGAAGTCCAGTTGACCCCAAAATCAGGTCCTTCCTCTGCTGGCATAGAGATGGCAGGAATTACACATATAAAGATGAAGAAATAAAAAGCTAAAAAGATTAAGAAATAGAACAAGGGTTGCATATTAATCAATCCATTTATCTCTACCATAATGAACTAGCTGAGACTAATTTATAAGGAAAATATATTTATTTACCTCACATTTTTGGAGGTTGAAAGCCTAAACCACATGAAACCAGGTGTGGTGAGGTATCTCTTCACAGTAGCAAATCATAGCAGATGGCATAGTAATGAAAATGCAAGAAATAGGAAGAGATCACATCATGAGAATGGAAGCCAGAGAGATTCAATAGTGAGGCTCACTCTTACAACATCCCCTTCATGAGAACTAACCAGGCTGCCAGGAGATCTGCATCGATTACTTCCCAGGGTAGCTCCCCAAATAGCTTAAAATCTTCCCACTAAGCCCTAGATCATGAAGGGCCTTCCGAAGCTCAACATCCCTCTCTGAGGCCCACAGTCCCAATAGATAAAACCGTGGGTACCAAAACCAAACAATAACACGATCCTATATGTGGAGGACACACACACACACACACACACACACCCTAGTAGGAGACTTGTAGTGCTGATTAATTCATTCACAAAGAAAAGCGACCCAAAAATGAACAGTGTTCCTGTGCGCCTGTAATGAGACTATTGTGAAAGGAATCAGGAAAGCAATTTCATTCATGGTAGCTTCAAAAAAACTTAAATACCTAGAAATCAACCTAACTAATGAGGTGAAAGATTTTTATAATGAAAATTATAGAACTCCGAAAAAAGAGATTTAAGAGAACATTAGCAAATGGAAAGACATCATTTGTTCCCACAGAGGCGAAATCAATATCGTCAAAATGGCCATATTATTAAAAATAATATATAGGTTTAATGCAATCCCGATCAAAATACCAACAATATTCTTCACATAACAACAAACAAACAAACAAATAAATAAAAGAACAGTCTTAAAATTTATATGGATGCAAGAGGGACCAGAACAGCCAAAACACTCCTGAGCAAAAAGAGCACAGTGCAAAGTATTACAATCCTGGATTTCAAGTTACATTAGATTGTATATTGGATTTAGCTCAGTGGTTCCACTGCCTACCTCACAAGCCCAAGGTACCAAGTTCGATCCCTGGTAAAAAAAAAAAAAAAAAAAAAAAAAGCTACTACAATACTAAAAACAGGATTGTACTGGAACAGAAATAGACATGTAGATTAATGAAATAGAACAGAAGACACAAAAACAGCCTAATGCAACTTGAACTGCCTGATCTTTGATAAAGAAGCTAAAAACAAATCTTAAGGAAAAGCATCTTTAACAAACACTTTTGATAAAACTCATTATCCACATGCAGAAGAATGACACTAGACCTAAATCTCTCACCCTGTACTAAGTCTAACCAAAGTGAATCAGAGACCTAGATATGAAAACAGAAACAGAATCAATTGGCAAAAATAGGGAAAATATTTAAGATATAGGCAATAAGACACATAAGACACACCTATAAGAAATTAATACCAATAATCAACAAATGGGATTATATAAAATTAAAAACCTTCTTGGGCCAGGGATTTAGCTCAGCGGTTTGGTGGCCTGCCTTGCAAGCTCAAGGACCCAAGTTCAATTCCCGGTACCAAAAAAAAAAGTATAAAAAAAATTAAAACCTTCTTTACAAAGATGATAATAGACTACATTAAAAGAATGGCAAAAACTTTTTTCCAGCTACTCCTCTGCTAGAAGACAATGTCCAGAATATATAAAGAAATCAAAATACATACATTCAAAAAAATCCAATAAAAATGAGCTACTAAAATGAATAGATACTTCTCAAAAGCTGAAGTACAAATGGCCAACAACTACAAAAAGAGAATATATGAATAACTCAAAAAAGTAAGACTCCCTAAATTTAAAACCAATCCCAAAACAGACATCTTAAATGACTAGGCATTTCTCAGATGTAGAAATACAAACAGCAAATAATAAATATATGCAAATAGGTCTCTGGCTTCAATTTTTCTTTCTCCACATCTTGCCACCCCCAAACTCAGAGTATTTCTCTCTCTCTTTTTGTTCCTTTCCTGAGCCTATTTCATTTTGATCAAAGTCATCTCAATGATTTTATTTTAATTAACCTGATGGATTTAAAGGATGAAATGCATTATGTGTGTCTCCTTTAGGAAAATATTTGATGATTCTAAAATCCATATTCTTTAAGAATTTGCTATTCTCAAGTCTTAGGATCTTAACATCTACTGACTATTAATTTTTTGTAGATGTGGATTACAAATGAGAGAGGATATCAGTGTAGCAAATTGCTGAAAGCTCTGTTTGAGATCATCATAAATAATGCATGCTAAATGGATATGGCATATTTTTAGAAATTATGCAAATCATATTAAGTAAATTGCTTATGAAGTGAGGTGTTTTGATGAAAACAGTTAATTCTCTTTTTGTTTCAGCACAGAAGTGGTGTTTAGGCTAAGCACATTCAAATCTATCAGCTTCCTTTTAATTTAGAAAAACCTTACAAATTTAATACTAATACACTCTCTACTCATAACATCAAAGTTTTGAGCTTTTAACCTCAATTCTTTCTATTCTATTGTTCTTAATTTCACTAAAAAAAATGCATCCTTTTATATACGTTCTAAAGTTATTACTTTTTTATCAGCATTGGATTTGGGCAGAATTAATGGAAGGGTCCGTCCCTATTAACTGAGCCTCTTGTTAGAATAATTTACTGGGTAAAGGTAGGTATTTACCAAACACTCACTGGATTCAGTGAGATAATTGGAATCTATCTTCAAGAGATCTGAGGTTTGCTGGAGAAGAAATGGCACAAACCCATTAAGTCAGATATAGGCAGCATCCATGGGAATATGGGGAAGGGAGAGGCAATCCTGCATTGGACACATAGAGGCTGTCACAGACACATTAACATTTGAACTCAGTGTTAATTACAGAGAAATTTGAAGACAAATTGATGTGAAAGAAAAATGATACAGAGAAATGGGATGACAGAAGTCTGGAATTTAGGAAAATAATCAACTGTCTTGAGATAGAAGCCATCACTTTGGGTTAATCAGGAGGAAGATAAGCTATGTGAAGAGATGCAATGAAGTTCAGAGTAGTAAAAATGATAGCACTAATAACAAACAGTAATAAATGCAAGGAAATTAAAATGATGGAAACTGCCACAGTGAGAGCTTTCTCTGTGTTCAAGGCTTTTTGTTCTGTGTGTTATATTTTGTCACTGAACATTTCTCAAAACTCTGGGAAGCAGATAGTAGGTACCTGTTCCACATTAGGAAATCAAGGCACAGATAAGGTTTTCACAAATTTTCTAAAATTTTGTCAAATAATGCACAATTATAAAAGGCAGGTGTACAAGATCCCAATGATGAATGTAACTGTACTGTATATATAAAATGTACCAATAACCTCAATGAGAAAAAAAAATAAATGGCAGGGTGAAGAATTGGTCTTGAAGTCTATGGATTGCAAAGCTCCGGTTAAGCTTTTGACAGTGTCACTATTTTTCCTCTCTCTAAACTCTATGGTCATCATGTCTCTTCATAGTAGTATACCCTACACAGTAGGATATATTTTTTAAAACTCTTTCTCTTTTTTTCCCCACTTCTACTTGGCCCAGACTTGCTCTTAAGAGTATGTTTTCTCTTACGTTTAACACATATGGAATTTTGCCACTATTAATTTTTTTAAAAAAGCTCTATGAAGTGTATTTAGATAGCAGGTGTTAATTGAATATATCATCCGCAAGGCATATTCTTTGACTTTTAGATACATCAATGACTAAGCAACAACAAAAAAGACTCCACCATTATGATGCTTATATTCCAGGGGAAGGAGACTGAAAAATATGTAAATTGGCACACACGATGAAGAAAAACATTTCATGTTAGAAAGAACAAATACTATGGAGGAAAAATAGAGCATATTCAGCAGGATAGAGAAAGCAGGCAAAGGTTCCAGTTGCAGGGCTAACTACAGTGTCTGTCATACCTGCATTAAGAAGGCAAGATTGAAGCAAAATTCTGAGAAAGATAACTGGAGATGTGCATTACAGGCAAGGGGAAGTCGACGTGAGCGATCTAAGGTCCCTAGAATGTTTGAGGAACAGCAAAGAGAAGAACGGAGGACTGAGAAAAGGAGAGAGTCAAAAGGGAAGAAATAAAGGGTACCTTGGAGAGAAGATTGTGTTATTTGATGATTCTAAAATCCATATTCTTTAAGAATTTGCTATCCTCAAGTCTTAGGATCTTAACATCTACTGACTATTAATTTTTTGTAGATGTGGATTACAAATGAGAGAGGATATCAGTGTAGCAAATTGCTGAAAGCTCTGTTTGAGATCATCATAAATAATGCATGCTAAATGGATATGGCATATTTTTAGAAATTATGCAAATCATATTAAGTAAATTGCTTATGAAGTGAGGTGTTTTGATGAAAACAGTTAATTCTCTTTTTGTTTCAGCACAGAAGTGGTGTTTAGGCTAAGCACATTCAAATCTATCAGCTTCCTTTTAATTTAGAAAAACCTTACAAATTTAATACTAATACACTCTCTACTCATAACATCAAAGTTTTGAGCTTTTAACCTCAATTCTTTCTATTCTATTGTTCTTAATTTCACTAAAAAAAATGCATCCTTTTATATACGTTCTAAAGTTATTACTTTTTTATCAGCATTGGATTTGGGCAGAATTAATGGAAGGGTCCGTCCCTATTAACTGAGCCTCTTGTTAGAATAATTTACTGGGTAAAGGTAGGTATTTACCAAACACTCACTGGATTCAGTGAGATAATTGGAATCTATCTTCAAGAGATCTGAGGTTTGCTGGAGAAGAAATGGCACAAACCCATTAAGTCAGATATAGGCAGCATCCATGGGAATATGGGGAAGGGAGAGGCAATCCTGCATTGGACACATAGAGGCTGTCACAGACACATTAACATTTGAACTCAGTGTTAATTACAGAGAAATTTGAAGACAAATTGATGTGAAAGAAAAATGATACAGAGAAATGGGATGACAGAAGTCTGGAATTTAGGAAAATAATCAACTGTCTTGAGATAGAAGCCATCACTTTGGGTTAATCAGGAGGAAGATAAGCTATGTGAAGAGATGCAATGAAGTTCAGAGTAGTAAAAATGATAGCACTAATAACAAACAGTAATAAATGCAAGGAAATTAAAATGATGGAAACTGCCACAGTGAGAGCTTTCTCTGTGTTCAAGGCTTTTTGTTCTGTGTGTTATATTTTGTCACTGAACATTTCTCAAAACTCTGGGAAGCAGATAGTAGGTACCTGTTCCACATTAGGAAATCAAGGCACAGATAAGGTTTTCACAAATTTTCTAAAATTTTGTCAAATAATGCACAATTATAAAAGGCAGGTGTACAAGATCCCAATGATGAATGTAACTGTACTGTATATATAAAATGTACCAATAACCTCAATGAGAAAAAAAAATAAATGGCAGGGTGAAGAATTGGTCTTGAAGTCTATGGATTGCAAAGCTCCGGTTAAGCTTTTGACAGTGTCACTATTTTTCCTCTCTCTAAACTCTATGGTCATCATGTCTCTTCATAGTAGTATACCCTACACAGTAGGATATATTTTTTAAAACTCTTTCTCTTTTTTTCCCCACTTCTACTTGGCCCAGACTTGCTCTTAAGAGTATGTTTTCTCTTACGTTTAACACATATGGAATTTTGCCACTATTAATTTTTTTTAAAAAGCTCTATGAAGTGTATTTAGATAGCAGGTGTTAATTGAATATATCATCCGCAAGGCATATTCTTTGACTTTTAGATACATCAATGACTAAGCAACAACAAAAAAGACTCCACCATTATGATGCTTATATTCCAGGGGAAGGAGACTGAAAAATATGTAAATTGGCACACACGATGAAGAAAAACATTTCATGTTAGAAAGAACAAATACTATGGAGGAAAAATAGAGCATATTCAGCAGGATAGAGAAAGCAGGCAAAGGTTCCAGTTGCAGGGCTAACTACAGTGTCTGTCATACCTGCATTAAGAAGGCAAGATTGAAGCAAAATTCTGAGAAAGATAACTGGAGATGTGCATTACAGGCAAGGGGAAGTCGACGTGAGCGATCTAAGGTCCCTAGAATGTTTGAGGAACAGCAAAGAGAAGAACGGAGGACTGAGAAAAGGAGAGAGTCAAAAGGGAAGAAATAAAGGGTACCTTGGAGAGAAGATTGTGTATAACTCTGAAAGCCGTGTAAAGATCCCGGCTTTTTAAAAATTTGTTTTATTGGTACATTTAAGGTATATGGTATAATGACATTGATCATTGGAAATTTGCACCTTTACATAATCCATCTTGTTTTTCTTCCCCATTCCCCTGCCCTCCCTTCAACCCCCTCCCTTCCTCCTTATCTACAAAGACTTTGTTTCCATTTTTTCCTTTTCTCATATTAATTCCATTCTTTTCTTTTCTTTCCCCTACTCTCCCATTTCCTCTCCCCCTTTTCTTCCTGTTTCACATTTTCTATTATACCTTTTAGTCCTTATCTACATTTTCACTTTATCACACCAGATAAACTATTCAGTATTTGCACCTGTGTGTCCTATGTGTTTCCCTTAAGAGTACCACCTCAAAGTGCATCCATTTAGCTATAAATGTCTCTAATTTCACATTTTTTATGACTGAGTACTACTCCATTTTATAAACAAGAAATCACACATCTTTATCCAGTCTCCCGTTGATGGACAATTGGGCTGCTTCCAAGTTTTAGCTATTACAAATTGTGCTGATATGAACATGGGTGCACATATATCACTGTTACATAATTCTCTTAATTCTTTGGGGAAGATACCCAGCAGGGGAATAGGTGGCTCAAGTGGGACCTCTAGTCCCAACTCTTTGAGGTACCTTTATACTGATTTCCACAGTGGTTGCACCAGTCTATACTCCCACCAACAGTGGTGCAGTGTTCCTCTTTCCTCATAGCCTGATTTTCTTAAATAAATAAAGAGGCACTCACCACAAAGTGGTACACACAAAGTGTACCTCTTTCCCAATGAGAAAGGCAGACATTTGTTAGTAAACTTCTGCTATAACACAGGAGAAAAACAATGGAGGTTTCCAGCCAGTACGGAGATAATAAAGGCAGTGAGAGATGGTTGCATACTGCTTATAATTTGAAATTGCAGAAAGAAAGGTTTGTAAAAATATAGGAGGTAGGTTGTGAATAAAAAGACAATGTGTAGTTCGATCCTGGGTACAAAAAAAAAAAAAAAAAGACAATGTGAAGACTTTAGGCCTCCGCACGTAGAGGGTGCGAGCTGATGTCAAATTGAATTACTTCTTTAATGTGAATAAATGTAGTAAGGGCATGTTTCCTCATTTTTCAATATAAGGAAGCATCTTGATCCTACCTGGATGAATACAGACATTACATAATCCTGTCTCCCAAGTGTAATGAGTAACACTATTACTTTTGTTCTACATTGGATGATGTGTTTTCCGATGACCTTGGTGAACTCATCACACGATGCCAAAAATCTCTCTCAATGTCGGATCATAACTACCCTGTTAGGGGACAGTCTATTGGCTGATGAGCACCTGCTGTTAGCATCTCCAGAAACTGAATCAGATACCAGGTGCTATCTCCACCAAGCTCCTCCTTCCTGAGATGCTACACCTCCAGCGACTCACCAGGGAAGGGGCACACAGAACAGCTCTGAGCCCCCAGGAGAATGCTAAGGAGGCATTCTTGCTTCAGAATTGCCCATGGAGTTGGGCTTTGAGCTCATATTTGTGCATCAGTTTTCTATTGCTGCTATCATGAAGTACCACAAACTTTGTTAGATAAAACAATACAAATTCATTACTTTACATTTCTTACAAGTCTGATATTCCCTGAACACAACAAAAATCAAAGAGTTGACTGTAGTTTTCTTTCCATAGTCTCTAGAGTGTCATTTCCTCCCTTTCTTGGATTTAGAGACGCCTGCTTTCCTTGGGTTGTGGTGCCTTCCTTTAATCCTCAAACTCTTCAGGGTAAAGTTGAGTCCTCCTCATGTTGTCTCACCCTGACATTGGCCTTTCAGCCTCTGACTTCTACCTTCAAATGTTCTCTTAAGGATTCCTGTGATTGTACTGAATTCATTGAATAATTAAGGCAAATCTCCCTCTTAAGTTAGCTGATTAGAAATCTTTGTTCTATCTTATTTCCCCTTTGCCATTTCACCCAACAAACTCAGTTTCCAAGGACTTGGCTGTGGCTGAACTGGAGATTCATTATTCTGCTTCCTAAAACAAATCTTGAAACCTGCCCCACCCCATCAAATCCTGCTTCCTTCTCCCTCCCTTCTATGTTTCCTGAGAAATTGAGAATGTTATCCGGACAATGGTTGCTATCTTTATGTGCAATGTAACAAATATCTACTTATAGACCTTATTTTGCTGTTCGCATCACCGTCACCCTTTTCACTGCATGCAATCATAGTCTGTAAACTGATTTTGCTGTTTCTCTTCAGAAACTTACTCTATCCGCTACTCTTCCCATACAAGCTTCCTCTCCATTGCCATCCTATCATCTTCATTTTCCGTGGCCAATCTTCTGTATTACTGCTTTCCTCATGCTTTCTTAATCACTGAATCCCCGTCTGTTCCATCCTCCAGAAACTGCTGTCCAGTGTCCAGTTATGATCTTTTCTCAGAGCTGATCTTGTCAACTTCAGCAGCTTTTTGATGGTAATCCAGGTCATCCCATTTTCTTCTCATATTTTGAAACTCTGTGCTATTTGGGGGATGTTTATCTATTTCCATCCATTTGCTTTTACACTTTGATTCCCTACAACATAGGTATTTTATTGTACACAATCCCCGTGGCTTGGAGAATATTGTGCCTTGGCACTTTGTACTTCTACTATTTTAGCACTGATGGTACTGATTTTAATTGCCCATTTGTTTATTTAGAAGTCCTGAGGGAGCAACAGCTCTAAATGTTACGTTTTACTTTGTATTATGTCAATGAATATAGTAGTATTTATTGTTTCACTAATGACTTCATCTTTTTAATCCTTCAACTAAAACTTTTTACCACATATTTCATTCACATCATAGGTTAACTAACAAGGAAAAACTAAAGCATCCAAAAATAATTTATCATTATCTAGTACTTCTTTCATTAGCTACATAATTTAAAAAATATTTTTATTATTGTTCTAATCACCAAGAGCACAAACCTTTGAGGTAAGCTACTTTTTATTGTCTTCTGCGCTAACCCTTATTCCACTTTATGCCCTGTTCAAGTGGTGCATTAGATTGTATCTTTGGAATATGACATGCATTTCCTCTCTTAATTTATTTTTAAATTTGAATAAAGAACTCTTTTCCAGTGATCTAAGCTAAGCTAATGATCTACTACTAAATTGCTTTGTTCCGTCCCTCTCCTAAATGTTCTTACATGTATCATTTTAAAGACAGAAAGTTCTATGTTATTACAAAATGTCTGCTGTAATTTTAAAATTTTAATTAAAAATTTGAGTAGGATCCAATTATAAAATCTCTTATATTTCATGCAAAACCTTACAGCAGCATTAGAACATTTCAAGTGACAAAATGAGATGCATATCCGGCAAACAGGGAAGTCCCTGATGACACAGCTTTTGGGGACTAACTGATCTAACTGAACAGATTGCAAAACACCACTGGAACTCCTTCTACCCCTGTATGCAGGCCACTTTCCAGTCCAAGTCGCCACTTCTTCTTTGAAGAGAGTAATTTGTTTTTCCACTCTTTGGGTTGGGAACTGACCTTGCAAATCATCTGTGATCAATATTATGTGCCAGAAGAGATGAGATATAATGTCAGAGCCGGATCTCAAGAAACTTTGTGGTTTCCACCCTTGTCCTTTTGGAACTCTTCTTCCATTATGTGAGGGAGCCTGATATTTTTAAAAATTCAAACAAGCAAACAGAAAATAAGACAAACATATATATCAGCATAGGAAGAGAAGCCGCATTACCCAGGTGAACCCAGCCTCCAGCCAAAAGCAAAAGGTAGAGGCATAAAAGAGGACAGAACTGCTCAGGCAGCCTTCGGAGTCTGAAGAAATAATAGAGCGTTATTTAAAGCCACTGTTCAGGGAATTGGTTATGGAGCAATAGATAACTGATATAGACATGTTTTCCTTTTCTTGAAAAGCCTAATGCACATTAGCCTAGTGAAGCCTTAAAATCCTGCAGAGAAAAGACTTCCTTCATTTTGTATAATCCACTCAAATTTATTTGAGTAGGGAACCATTTGTGGTTGCTACTTATAAAGCATGTTCAGATTTCCAGTGCTAGAGCTCTGTTTTGGAAATCCAAATTCTTATCATCTGTCTACAACCCACACTTCAACTCTATTTTTCATTATTGGATTTTCAAACACAATTCAGTTTTAAAATTTTTGAATTTATTAAATTCTTAAGCATCCCTGTTTCTGGCTCTTGACATTAATTAAAAATGATACATTTTTCTCTGGAATTTTGCTGGTCATCCTTTTGTGAGTTATCACATTATTAACTTAAGACACTTGTAACAATCAATTCAACAGTCTTCCCAGTTAGTTTGTGGACCTACTGTGAGCCAGGGACAGGGTTGTAATGGTGGAGAAGGCAGAATTTTGGACTCGGGGTATCTACTATTGCATTCTGGTTATTTATAGTTTACAGGTCTGGATATTCTATGAGTGTAGAAAGGGTTTATTAACATTGCTTTTCCATTTGGAATGTTCTTTTTCTTTGGCAAACTTCTCAATGGTTGTTTGTTAAATGGTAAGTGAATGGATAATACAAATAATGACAGCTTAATATTCATTACATAAGCTATTGCATAACATTAAGCCTTTTAGAATCTACTAATTTTGCAGCCAATCCTTAATGCATACCACAAGAGAAAGAACTGGAAATGGTCAATGAGCAATCCTTCTCTCTACGAACTCAAGCAATTGTTCACTGGGATGGGCAACCTAAATAAAAACATAGTTAATGAACTTTTTATTAGCTTTAAAGGCCTGTCCTCACTGTTTTCATTAGAAGCCCATATGATGAAGCATCACTTAAATCAGACCAGGATAAACATTTATTTACCACTAATCAATGGTTTGAAACAACACAAATGTATTATCTTACAGTTAGAAATCTGTCAAGGGTCTTACCGGGATACAATCAAGCTGAAGCATCAGAAGGCTGTGTTCCTTTCTCCAGGCTCAGGAAGGAATCACTTTCTTATTCTTTCCTAGCTTCAAAATGTCACCTTTTCTCCATCTTCAAGGCCAACAATTTGCCATTTCTCTTGCCTTTTTACTGTTGTCAAATTTCTTTTTCATCATAGTCTCCCAAATCCCTTCTATTGAAGTTAGACCCATCCAGATAATTCAAAATACTTGACATTATTCACTTCTTTCAGCAAAGTCTCTTTTGTGAAGGCAATGAATTTAAGTGGAGTGCATACATCTTTGAGAGGCAATTATTGTACCATCTACCAGTGAGGTGTCAACTGCTTTTAAAATTTATTCTCATATGTAATGCATACAAAACTCTGGGTGCACAATGCTATCCCTGTTGAAGAAACTGGGCATGTCCCTTACCAGGCCTGAGATTTATGAAGTTTTACTTCAAAATGTGTGGCTTCTGGGCCTTACTTGTCAAAATTGTCTATGTAGTTACAGAAATGGCTTTTCCAATAGCACCCACGAGACATAAAAAAGACTAGCAACAAGAATAGATTGGCTTCTGGGCCTTACTTGTCAAAATTGTCTATGTAGTTACAGAAATGGCTTTTCCAATAGCATCCACGAGACATCCAAAAAGACTAGCAACAAGAATAGCTGTATTAATTGAATAGCAAAGTCAAGAATATGAATTCAAACTGAACTCTCAGTACCTGTTTTATAATTTTGTTTGGTTGTGTTTTGTGAGACAGATCCTGTGCAAAATCCAAAAGACAGAAGCTATGATGGTATTTTTAGTAACTTTCAAATTCACAGCACTGTACGCCTGTCAAATGTCCATTAGACATCATTCTGCCACACAAGGTGGGTATAAGAAGAATAGGCTAAGAATTGATGTGACAAATGACACAGAGTCCACTGTCTAATATAACACAGTGGCTGCTACTAGAAACGTAATATATGGAGTTGCTTCTTCCTGATGTGCAGAGATAATGGTAGAGGAAGGCTTCAACAAGAGGTGACATTTGACTGCTATTTCAAGAATTTCACTACAAAATCTAGGCAGAATAGAGACAGAAGAAGTAACGTACTATAGGCGTGAAAGTGTACTGAAACTTTCTGTAGTTCTCGAGTGAGAAGGGAGGCTGCAGAGCTGTCAGTGGTCATGTAAACACCTTCGCTGTGATTCTGTCTCCTGGTATGTGGTAAGCACAAATAAACGTTGAATGAAACAGTTACAGTCTGAATGTCTTTCAAAATGGTTTAGAAAAATGTTTACGTAGATGCATTTATAGTCACTCCTGGTATAACTGGCACTCCAGTTATCCAATGAGCTTTAAGTATAGCATTTGTAGAGCATCCATATTTTATGTATGATGGAACAAATTATGATATTCAGAAAATAACAACTTGCATTCACAGATGTCTGTGGGCATGAACAAAATGATGGCGGTAATTTAGGAAATGATCAAAAGTCATGAGAAGAATCCTAGGCATAAGATTTGTTGGTGAAATTGTTCATTAGAAGACAAAGCGCAAGTTAACTCCAGGGAGGAGTGTAAACAGTGTACACCTGCCATGCAGATGGATGCCGGAAGACCTGGCTCAGAATGAGAAGGACGGCTCTAGTCAATGAATGGCCAGGGAGGTAGGACAGCGGGAGGTGGGAACTCCAGCTCTAACACAGATTGAAAAGAAAAGAAGTGGAAGCACAAAGAAGAACAAACATATCTCTTTCTTAAAGAGGAGGACGCTGCACAAACTTAGATGTGGGAATCCTTGAGTTGAACCAATTAAAAACACAAAGCCTCTATACTGCATAGTTTCCCTGTGCTCAGCGGCCTCTACTCGGTGAGCCTCAATTAGTGCCCCACAGAATGATGATTATATAATGCTCAGGGCAGGTGGTCCCGGGAGAGTAAGAGTTGTTTCCTTACGAATGAGGAGTTGGATATGCACATAAAGGCAGCACCATGTTTCCAGGGCTGTAGCCTAAAAGAAATACTATGCTTCAAATCCCTTTACAGGATGAAGCTTTAAAGTAAGAATTGGCACACGTATCCCTGGGTCTGTGATATCAAAGAGCAAACCAAGGTGAAATCTGCAGTGGCAGGCTCTTAGAGAATGCTCCGTGGTTACAATGGTGATTGAATAGTCAGAATTAGCAGCTCTTAATGTGGAGAAAAAAGTATTAATTCCCATATGCGTGGTAGGCACTTATATGTAGAATATGAATAACAAGAGGGTCCGGGTGGGTTGAATAAAAATGGCTCAGGAGTCGTAAAGATGAATGTTTAGATCCTAGATTCTGTACTTACAAGGCTGTTTACATGACCAATGCACTGAATGGCCTTAGATGTTCAGAGTCCTTATCTTTGAAATGAAGATAACATTTCAGAATTGTTTTAAGGATCAGAAACCACATGTACAATAAAGAACAAAAGATAGCGCAGTTCTGAGAAAGAGTGAGTTTCATGGATTCTAAATGCAGTGCTATAGCATATGTATGTTTTCGTGAGTACAAGCTAGAAATGCATTTTCCTCTTTTTATATATGTATGGGAAGTGGGAATCACTCATATAGATCTCTTTGGAAAGTTCTTCACATTCTACCTGGAAATTAGGCTTTATATGATTCACAGCTTTTGAACCAGAGCAAAAATAAACGTGAAAAGGTTTATTTCTGTAACAAGGCCTTTGTGTATTCTCTGCCCCTCAGCACTGTTTGCACATGTAGAGATAACTTCACAGTCGGACGCCTAGTCTATGGTTTATGTTAATAAATCGCTGTTCCGTGACTCTTTTATACTGTAGGCTGGGGAGAGGCCATAGTTTATTATTTCTGTTTTATGGATTATATCACTGAAACTTTAAACCTTAAATGGCTTCATTTTGACCTCGACATTTTAGTTCATGGAATCTATCCCGAGTAAATAATTAGATAAGGGGCTAAAGATTTCTGGACAGGAATGTTCATCATGGTGTTATGTATGATACCAAAACATAAAGTAGAAACCCCAAATATCTAGTTTAGAACATTTATTAAACAAAACATGATCTATTCATAGGATGGCATTTGTTCAATAATGAAACGACATTTTGAGAAGCGCTTTTTGTAACATAATGTTGAGTAAAGAGAGCATGACTCAAAAGTGTTTTTATAAGTTGCATGAACAAATTTAAAAATTTTGCAAATTGCCTCCTAAAGCAAATAGACTACAGTGATCTCATTCCATTTCAATAGCTATATAATAGGGTTTTTAAAAGCATTTCTTATTTAAGTAGGGCTATCTGTAATAATCCTTAAGTCCTTCATTATTACAGAAAGGAAAAACAAAATTCCTTGAAGAAATCAAAATATTTGTCTGTTAATTTAGCAAAAATGTATAAACATCACCTCAATTTTCAACATTGAAGTATACTAAATAGTACGTAAAATATTTCACAAACAGAACTAGAGAAAGCAGATTTTAAAGATAATAAAGAAGTGAGACTGACATACACACAAATATATATGTCACAATTTCTCTGTTAGCATTTCACTTTGTGAAATAAAGATGTATTAACTTCAACAATTTTCTCTTCCACAACTTTTTCTGTTTAAACTAGGGTTTCCTAACTTTAACACTACACTTTGTACTGCATATTTCTCTGCTTGGACAGGCTGTTTTGTTCATTGTGGGATGTTTATAGCATTCCTGACTCTACTTCTCTGCCTAAAGAAGCTAAAAATGTTTGTATACCTATTCAACTATCCCCTGGGGCAAGGTTAGCCATAGTTGAAAACCACCGGATTAGACAATAGGTGTGTGATTGTGACTCATAAATACATTAACTAAAAATTCTCAGGGGACTCACTTTCTAAATTCTGATTTAGTTCCTGTGAAAATAATATTTATTTTAATTTTCTGTTGTTTTGGTTGTATTAGTTATATCTACACAGTCGATCTTGTTTGATGATGTCTAATTCAAACAAATAACTATTTCAAAATGTAATTGACTGGAAGGGCTGGTAATTAACTGCTTATCTGATTTTAATAATTCTCCTTCCCAAATCAGTTTGTGTGTAGAAAAATGCTCAGTCTAATACACCACAGACTGTCCCAGACAATGATTTATTCGGTTTTCATGGTCAAGTAAGCATAGTTTGCTAATCAGAAAAACATCTGTGTGTAGTCTGCATGTATAAGTTTGGGCAAGTCACTGTTTCTTTTGGATATATTCTCTTCATGTCTAAAAGATTGAAGTTAATATCAACATCCTACAAAGATCTTGAGGATTCAACAGAAAAATATTATCATAGTAATACATCCACTATTTAGTTCATTGCTTTGCAAATGTGATACTAACTTTTAGGAGGACAAAGACATATGCAATCACTTTACTGACTTTAAATAATTTATATTGTTGGTGGATGAAAGAGACAAGCAACCAGTCACTACAAATTGTGCCAAGGGGAGCCAACTATCTTGGGATTAAACACGTTGTTATTAGGTATGGAACCTTGGTGCTCAAATATAGAAAGTTCCACACAAATAGATATGGTTGTTCGCAATTATGACACATGGTTTCACTAGGTTTGCAAAACAACAGAAAAGAAGCATACTTGATTTTGTTTCAAAGAGTTAGAACAGATGTAACAATGCAGCCTCTGATGCTGTATTTTAAGGAATCGAGTTTCAAGCAAAGGAAAGCTATGTTCTGAGCAGGAAGGATTCAAGAATATATAATAAGGGGTACAAATAATTAAGAGTGGGTTATAGGGCAACAGTAGAAGGGTTAGCTGAAATCAAGATTCAAGACAAGAACTATGAAATTAGGAGTTTAATCTTGGAACTATATTAACTAATGTTAATATTTGGAGGTGACATAATCAAATGAGCCCGAAGATGATAATTCTGATGTTAACCATAAAATTGATTAATAAGGTAAAAAACTTGGGGCTTTGTTAGAAAACTGTTTATTGATTGTGAACAGAAAGATACAATGAATTTAGGCAAAGGGGGTGTAGGATAAATAGGTGTAGTCTCACACTGTATTTTATAGACAGGAAGAATTTCAAGAAAATTTCTAGATTCTTGGCAGAACTTAGAGCCTTAGAGCAGTAGAATGGTGGAGCCATTCACAAAACTAAAAAATGCAGAAAGAACTGAGATTGGATATGGGACTCATAGGGAGCGAAGGCAATCAAATTCTCAAGAGTCACATTACATTTGGGGTGCCAGTATGACCTGCACAGTCACCGATGTTTGGTTATCGGTCTGGAAGTAGAGGAGGAAGAGCTAAGACGAAAGGTAGAGATGAACATTAAACGTTATCTGCGCGAAACGTGTTGCTGAGTCTCTAGCCTTTGTGTGAGGTCAACCCCTGAAGTCATGAGATTTAAAAGGAAATATGCAGAGGTTTGGGTTGCTAAGGAAAATAATCTCACGCTCATGAAGACTCTTCACCCAGTATCAGGGGATACTGATTGTACCACTAAGCAGTCAAAGATTTTGACATGTCTGGTTTTAAGAAAGTTTACTTTGATGCTGATTATGCTCTGTCTGCTAGTTAGTTAAGGGCAAACTTTATAGGGCTTGTATCCACCAATGTCCATAAAGAATAAAAAAGGAACAAAAAACGCTTTGATTAAAGGTAGCGCAGCCAGAGAAAAATAGCCAGCAAGCAATTACCTCACACTTTTCTAAAGAACCTCTCATTTTGTTGCTTGTTATTTGGGGTATGGGTGAAAAGAGACAGCAACTGAAATCACCTTCATGTTGCTGGCCAAAAGCTCAGCTTCCTAAGTGTAACTGAAGTAAGCATAGCTCCTTTCTGAGCCAAGAATTAAAGCAGCGAATTCAGCCATCAACTCCTATTCCATGTGATGTGTAATCTAACAATTTTTCAAACGAGCACTCTGGAAACAATTAAAAGTAAGCAAGCTGCTCTGATCAAAGGCTGCTGATGTTTTAAATTGCATTTTGGTCACCCACAAGTACTCTTTCAGAATGTGCCTTGCCCTATCGGGGGCCTGGAGCATAAAAAAGAAAGTTTTGTTGCCATCCCCAGCTCAGTGTGAGTTTAAGGCTGTGGGTCATTAGGAAGCAAACACATTAGGCCTAAAAAAATAATTGTTTGGTTTATAGTCACTTGGGGCTTCAGCTCGAATCAGACCTCAGCTGTGGTAGGTTAGAAGTACATGCAATGTTCTATAAAACGTTTGCTGATATGTTGCTGTTAAAAGCATGTGAGATGCTAACCTCCCAAACAAACACTTGGAGTTGGTGCTGATTTCAGAAAGATGAATACCATCTCATTTACAAAATGTGCTTTGGATTTCCATGCAAACTCAAGCAATAAACATGCTTTGTGTGTTCGTTTCAGCAAATTCCTGGTTCTGAACACAGTTGGAAATCTGGTATCACGGGTGACCTTTATCTCACGGCCAGAGATCCCCCACACTGGACAGTGCACAGGGATGGGGGGAGCTTAAGTCTGGGTCCATCCAAGAAACATTTAAATGATTCTATGACTTTACTTTTGGTGCTGGAAACTTTTAAGATGAAGCAACAATAAAATTTTAAAAGAAGAAGAAGAAGAGACAAGGCCTACTGGCCTGCTTCCATGTCAGTAAACACACACTCATGCAGTTGTAACGATGGAAGGAAATCTAACTATTCAGTCCAATCCCTTATGGAAGAGGAGAACATGGCCAAGAGAATTTCATACAATTTGCTGATGGTCTCAGAGTTAATTAGGGACAGATCCAGGACTGGAACATGGGTGTTTTCTTTCTCTTGTAGCATTCTTTCCAAAGCACCATATTGCCTCCATAATAAAGATAAAAGTTAAAGAATAAATCCAAGAAATATTATCCATGTGAAAAAGATAAATACCCTTCATCTGTGTATATTTAAGCAAATTACAAGCACCTAGGATTTAGAGTCACTGTGTGATTAATTATATCTGGTCTTCAAAAGTTCTTAACTTACTTGAACACAGACATTACAGCTATTGAAAAATTCCATGAAATGTCATAAATTATGTGGTAGGTTGAATTATGGGCCCCACTTTTTCATTACCCTAGAATATTAATTTACCTCTACGCTCTTGCCATGGCTTGTGGTTAGTATTTTTCCCTGCACCTTTGGGATGTGACTTGTTTGGGACAGATAAGAGTTTTCCAAAGGATTTAAACATTAGCTGATAGGGCTGGGGATTTAGCTCAGTGATTTGACTGCCTACCTTGTAGGTGCAAGGATGTGAGTTCGATCCCGGGTATCAAAAACAAACAAACAAACAATTAGAAGACATGTTAGCAGAGACATGTCCTGTAGTTGAACTTTTCCTACTGTGTTCTTGCCATTTATTAGGAGAATATGGTGAAGGTGATGACTGGTGGGCACAGCTCCCAATCAGAGTAAAGTGCAGCCAACACCAGCCTAGATCAGCTGAACTGTATTGTGTGTGAATGAAAACACATTGCTCATTGTGAATGCCTATAAGTTTAAGCAGTCATTGGTTAAGCAGCATGATTGTTGCAAGAGTGAATGGAGCATGCTATTTTCATGGTGAATCCACTTACGTTAGATTTGCTTTCTTATTTAAGGTGAACAACGAATTAAGTCTTGAGATCAAAGATCCATAGTTGGGCCCAAGTGAGCCATGCTGAGGTCTCTGTAACCCTTAATCCCAATGCGTCAGCTTCGTTGGATTCAGCAAAGCTTAGCAGGTTAGTAAAGCAGGCTCCTGGGTGTGTGCGAGTAGTTCATGGAGGTAGGGCCTTCCTTACCCTACTTGTGGTTCTTCAGCCATTCCTCTCCGGTGCCTTTGCTCTACTCTGCTTCGAGGCTGCCAGAAACTGCCTTGCTCCTCCACATATTTCCTCCATGATGCTCCTTCTGCCTTGGTGCTGGCTGATCACAGACCGAAACTGTGAATCCAAACAAAACTCTCCTATGAGGTGTGGATGCTTAGTATATTGTCTCAGTGATGGCAAGGTGACGAATACAGTCTTTATTTGTTCAAATTTTGCCAATTTTATTTTCCTGAATGATTAAAACTGGTTTATTTTACAATAATTCTCATTTACAGTTCTTTTCACAAAGTACTTTGAGACTGAATGTGTCTGCTCAGAATTCAAAAGCCAAAGTGATCAAAGTGATGGTATTTGGAAATGGAGTCTTTAGAGGGCAATTAGGTTTAGAGGAGGGCATAAAATAGGGTGCTTAAGAAAATTAGAGTTGTGCGTGTGCACACGTGTGTGTGTGTTCCTCTGTTTTTCCATGAGTGGTCACAGGAAGATAGCATCCATCTGCCAGCCAGGAAGAGAGCCGAAGTCCTGATCTTGTTTCCCCACTATCCAGAGCTGTAAAAACAAAACATTGTTATTTAAACCATATTCTGTGATGTTTTGCTGTTGAAGCCCAAGTGGACGAATATATGATTCAAGGATGATCAAGACCTGGAAATCATGACATTTGAGGGTCTAAGCCTTATCTCTTTAGAGCTCGCAAATGGGTCTCACCAGCTATGAAGGGGACACAGTGGAGGAACATTTTCCCCACAGGGTCATATTTGTTACACTGTTTTGTCATTTAAAAAAATTTTTTTTTCTACTGGGGATCAAACTCAGGACCTTGTGCTTGCGAGGCAGGCAGTGGAATCACTGG
>NW_022900947.1:13480671-13500811 GCF_012274545.1 Fukomys damarensis | reverse complement strand
CAGAGGGATGGCTGGGTCAAATGGAACCTCCAGTCCAAGCTCTTTGAGGTATCTCCATATTGATTTCCATAGTGGTTGCACTAGTCTGCACTCCCACCAACAATGGAGGAGGGTTCCTTTCTCCCCACAACCCCGCCAACATTTGTTATTGTGTGATTTCTTGATAGCAGCCATTCTTTGTGGGGTGAGGTAAAATCTCAGTGTTGTTTTCATCTGCATCTCTCGAATGACCAGTGATGTGGAACATTTTTTCATATATTTTCTTGCTGCTTTCACTTCTTTGTATGAGAAATGTCTGTTCATTTCGGATGCCCATTTTTGGATCGGGTCTTTATATTTGGGGGGATCACTGGGCTCTATTACGTATTGTACCCCCTCCCCATGAGGAGTGTAATAACTATGTACTGAAAACTTTTACTAATAAAAATCACTGGGCTTTTTAATTTTTATTAGTAAAAGTTTTCAGTACATAGTTATTACACTCCTCATGGGGAGGGGCTACAATACCTAATAGATCTTAATACGTTTTTCACACACTCCCTCATCTCTTTGTCCTCTTTCCTTTTTGCAAATGATCTGTCTCCTTATATCCTATTTTATTTTGCTTCTTGTTCATTCTTTGGATTTCTCATATAAGGGAAACTATGTGATATTTAAACTTGTGTGTCCTATTTCTTTCTTTTAACATTATGATATCAAAGTGCATCCATTTTTCTACAGATGACTGGTTTATCCTTCTCTGTGACAGAGTAGTTCTCCACTGAGGACACATAACACATTCTGTCTCTCCATCTGTTGACAGACATATAGGTTCCTTCTGTGACTTGGCTATTATGAATTATGGTGCTTATAATCATGGGTATGTTTGTGTCACTGTGATATGATGTCTTTAACTCTTTTGGAAAGAAACCTAGAAGGGAAATACCTGAGTCAAATGGAATTTCTAACTTTGTTTTTCTTGAAGACTTTCCATACTGATTCCCATATTGTTTTTAATAGTATACATTTCCAACAATAATGGAGGAGGGTTTCCTTTTCCCTGCAGCCTGGCCAACATTTGTTTATATTTGATTTTTTGAAGATAGCCGTTCTTGCTAGATTAAGATGGAATCCTCAGTTTAATTTGCGTTTCTTTAATAGCCAGTGATGTGAGACAACTTTTATATATTTCTTAACCATGTGCACTTTCTTCTTCTGCGCCATGTCTATTCATTTCCATTGCTCAACCCCATTATTACATAGACTGGCAACTTTGCTTCTCAGTCCCTTGATGATCTTTTGGATGAGTGTCATGAAGTCAGTGCCATCCAGTGGTGAGGAATCAAGATTTTCAGGACACCTAGGTAAGTTGACATCTCCCCTGGACCTCCCATTCCTTCTGTTCAGAAATAATACGATGTGCCTTTTATTTCTGCTTTTTCTAGCACATTGCCTTTTTTCCCCTACTATCATATAAACCTTCTGAAGGCACAAATAATTGCTCTATTATTAACATTAAAAGATCACACAGGATTTGTAGGATCTGAGTACAAAAATGTTCATCAAGGCAGTGAATTCAGAAATCCTAGAGATGCAGAAGAGGTCCTATTTGCATTGACTTGGCTGTGTCCATACAAGGACTGATACTCAAACTCAGGCGTGAAGTGTAATTATCTGTTGGCCCGTTATGGGCTGGGCACATGGGAGAAAGCAGCTTAGCACCAATAATTCTTTTCAATATTGTAAGAATGAAGCCACTGGGGCCATATTTTTGGATATGTCTTTTGAGTTTATGGCAAGACCAAATAGATAATTGCACAGCAATTTTTCCCATCTGATATTTGATGAAACTCATTCTATCTTGATAGCAAAGAACCAATCTTCTCATTAAGGTGGAAATTGAGGAATTCCTTGTAAAAATTACCATTGTGTGAAAGTCAGCCCTGATGAGAGGAACATGACTTGGGGTTTGGGAATTCTGTTGGAAGGCATAGAAGAATAATAATGTTCCATGCTCCACCTGTGTGGTCTGAGGGGTCCAGAGTTCTAGCTTCAGGTTAAAATTGGCCTTGAAACTGGTACCACAGGTGCCTCGTGGCCTAAGAATGTGGAAGCTGGAGGAGGGGCACGTGTTTCCTGGTGGCAGCATGGTGCTTTTGGGGAGAGGCCTCGCCTTAATACAAAGACGAAAATATCTAAGCAGAAACTTTGGGCCACAGCTAGTATTACTCGTTTTAAATATGAATCAAACCCCCTTAATATTAGATCTTTAACCATTTATTAAAAGTTTACTCTCTCTGGGAATATGCAGCCTTATATCATCCCTGCAATAAATTTATGTGGCAAATAGTATTTTAAAATTGTTCCTTATAGAGGAACATGCAGTTAAGGAGGTTAAGTAACTTCTGACACTACTCAGCTAGACAGTAGAGAAGCAGAATAATTCATTTCGGTTTCCTCGTTTCATAATACCATAAACACTGAGCATTTCCCAGCCCTCCGCTGCCCTTGCAATGTATTATGAACAAAAGGAACCAATGCTAAACTTTCAGACCTACAACTAAATAGAGTCTTAAATTCAAGCACAGAGTCCTGGCCACATCAACCTGTGGTTTCAGCAGTTCATCTTAGGGGAGAGGAAGAAGAACAGGAATGTATAAGATGAGGAGGGAATAAAGAGCAAATAGCAAATGCTCTAAAAAAAAAAAAAAAAAAAAAAAAAAAGACATGAAAAATTGCCGTATACTTTTCCATAGTGGGTGTACTAGCCACTAAACCCCTCCTGGGTATATTCTTCAAAGAATTTAACAGTTACAACGCAGAGATACAGGCATACTAATGTTTACAGCAGCACAACGCTCAGTAGCTAAGCTCTGGAATCAGCCTAGCTGCTCATATGAAGGGATAAAGAAAATGTAGTGTGCATACACAATAAAATGCTATGTGGCTATAAATAAGAATAAATTTATCCACTTGCAGAAAAACTGGTGGAACCCAAGGCCAAAGTGTGAAGAAGAAGTAAGACATATGAAGAAAGTTAAATATTAAATGGTTTACTTTAAATGTGAGTCATAAAATATAAATAAGTAAAAGTTAAAACAAGGAAGAGATGGTTGGAAATGAAAAGGCAGAATTGTTGGAGATGGGGAAGGGAGGGGAGGGAAATAAAGGAACAAAAAATGATCACGATATGGTACATCCAAAATGAATGTAACTGTGACACATTGCAAGCTCACACATGCACACACACAGAGGAATTCAGAGAGCAAAAGAAAAAACAAGAAAAACGACTACTGAAATATAGTCAATCACACTGATTAAAAAATAAAAATTAAATCTCATTTTTCATTAAAAAGCATGAGAAAGTAATTATTTGCTTTCTTCCAACAGCTTCTAGGCATGCATTAATTCAGCAACAAGTTGGTTCATTTGACAAATATTTATTGAGTATTTGCTTACTATAACTCTAGCCCTGTTCAAAGTGCTAGGGTTACAGGAGTGAATGTGACAAAACAGTCACTGAACAAGTAATACCAATATTACAGATTGTAAGAGTAACTGTGACAAGAATGCCAGAGTTTTGAAAGCGGCGTTAGGAGGGGTGCCAGAGAAGGGAAACTCTGAAATGGGATTTTATTACAAGAAGATATGCATGGATCTTTTATTCCGGGCAGGGGTAAGTTTAAAAAAAAAAAAAAAAAAAAAAAAAAAAAAGCATGGTTCCACAAGATAACTGGCAGTTGGAATCAAGGGAGCATATCAGGGCTGACCTAGAATGATGGGAGGTAGTGGCCTGATTGTGTACCGCCTTGCTGGTTAGAGCAAGGACTTGTGAAGAGAGGAGAGGGGGGACTTTTCGATTATTGTAGTTTCTCTTTTTGATCACTAACATGGAACACTAACACTGACAGGCTGAATCTGACCTTCAACAGATGAATGGAAACCTGCCCGGTTAAACCTAGGAATAGAACAACCTGAGCGATATTATTGTGCTGCTCTTGAAATCGGTACTTTTTAGTCAATACTAGGGGAGAGCACAAAACAAGCTGAGCCCACATGATCTATTTTATGTGTTGCATGTGGCATTGCAGCGGGACATTACATAGCACTTTGTTGATAAGATCATTAATGGTTTTTCTAGTTGTTATTAATTGTTTTTCATCCATTTATAAATTGTGACTTTGTAAACTGGCCCCAGGGTGTAAGTACAAAATTGAGCTTTGATTATAATAAGTAAAGTATTATTAACAAAAGCAATTACAGTTAATAGCTTCAACTAAGGAAAACAAAATGATAGCCTTTAGTGCTTTCCCACTGGGTAAACCAGATTAAATCACTTACAGAAGAGAAAAATCTTTATTTTTGGCCCCACCAAACATTATGTTGCCTTTGGATATTTCTATCCTCTTTGCTCATGAGCAGAAACTAACGTTTGAGCTGCACAAAGTTGTTACTAATTAGTTTCTCTGATGAAAGACCTGACCATTTTAATTTAAATATTGCTTGTGAGAAATATAAGTGAGATGACCTTCAGAGGTTTTTGTCTAATTTCACCTTAGCTTTTCAAAACTTACAGATAGCAGAGTATTTATCCTCGATTCAAGACTATTTTAAGTATTTTCCCTGAAATTTATGAACTAGATAAGTAATGTAAAGATAGGTTAAAATAATTTGTCAGAGAATTAAGACAAAATTCTGGTTTGGTAGATTTCTCGTGCATCATATCTCCTAAGTGCACTGCCAAGGTGTTTACCTCTGCCATGTTTACCAGCATGACCAGAAAGGGTTGTGAGTGATTAGATAGCTCCAATTTTCTCTGGGAAAGTGAAGCTCAGAGGGGTGAAGGGATTTGCATCTCATCACACAGCTGTTATAGGAGACTTGTTATCTGAAGTCAGATCTCTCCGTCTCCGAAATTCACTTTCTTACCGAGAGACCTCAAGGCCTCTTTGCACAGTGTTTCTCTTTTCGAATGCCAAGCTGCTCATGCTGAGTCAGAGGGATTAGAGATTCTTCTGTGAGCTCCCCCTCACCCCTTCTCATAGAGTAACCTGCATTTCCCCGGGACAGAGCAATCTGAGTATTCAAAGGGGTTTAAACAATGTTACAAACTGTACTTCATTGAATTATCCCTCTGCTCTTTAGCGTGGTTCCCGCATCGTTTCTGGAGTCCAGGCCATGAGCTCATTCATGGACATGACTGTCAGTGGGGCTCATTACCAGAGTTTCCTAGTTTCCTTACCTGCTACAGCTCCCTTGAGAATTTTCCTGACAGTCTGGAGCCAATCTGCCCAGCACATTGTTGTAGAAAAGCTATGTGCATAGTGTTTCTGAAGTGAAGTTCTCAAATGCCACAGGACCCTTCTGCCTCCGTTGCCTTCTGATATAGCCAGAGAACATGCCCAAGTGGCCCTAATAGGAGTTAAATTGGGGACTTTTATACATTATAAATGGGACATACAGCTTTCACCCCAAGGCTGAAGGGTGTAACCTAATCCACCTGTACTCTATTTAAAATGCTCTATGATATGAAGGTACTCAGTGTAGGCCTGATTTCATTATTCCTGAAACTTTGTGTGGAGAAGTTTGAAAAGAGAGAAGATACCAGAAAGCAGCACCAAGCCATATTTGGTTGGCTTGGCCCATAGAAAATGAGCTCAGAGGGACCACATTGTCTCTGAGGATATGTAGTTCAGTGTGTGTGTGTGTGTGTGTGTGTGTGTGTGTGTGTGTTGTGTGAGAGAGAGAGAGACAGACAGACAGACAGACAGAGAAGGTATGACACAACTATCCCTTCTCTATAAAAATTGCTTCTAGTGATTTAAAAAACCCAAACAGACAAAAAACCAGAAATCACTTCAGGCTGTCACCAGTCTCACTCATCAGTGTTTACATCACCACGTCCTCTGCTGGCTTCCTGAGCAGGGAATCTCAATTGTCAGGTGGTTGTGGTGGAAACTTCTCTGACCTGAATAGCTCTTCCCTCCCTGTTTCCAGAAGCAGCATACACAGGCATCTGAGGGAGACTTTTCACAGTGCCTCAGAGTCTCCTCTTTCTATGGTTGGGACCGAGTGTTCACAGTTAGGGAGAGACCTGATCCATCCACAGTAACCTCGAGACTTCACAAGGTCCTCAGGTTCCCATTCTCTGACAGGCAAGAGAGTCATCAGCCTCCTCCTTCAGCCCTGCACATGAGCTCAGCAAGCCAAGCCTCCTAGAACGCCTCATTGCCTGAAACCTGTGGTCCTCCAGCTCAGTGCTGGGGAGAAGTTGGATGGTGGCCAACTCTGAGATGCTCTCCCTTTCCTCTCTGACCCTCTTACCCTGGATCCCTCTCCGAACCTCCTGGTATCGGCACAGTTTTCCACCACTCTCCACTCCCTCTTTAATTCTCAGTAATGTTATCCACAACGTCCTCTATTTGGGGCAAAATACATTTGCAAACAAAGAACATAACAGCACTCAAATCAGAACACTTATTCCATACTGATCTTACCTCCTGTATTCCCTAGTTTAAAACCTACATAATGCAAACACTGTCTCATCCTCTGGTTCCCTTTACTTCCTCCTAATTATTTATTATCCAGCCCTTACATTCTGTTGTTTCTGAAACAGTTACTCAGAACACAATAATTACAGCTCATACTCTATCTTCAAAGCACTTAACACTACTACAGAGAGATGGGTTTACAAATATCTGAAGTCAGGCATGACTGGTGATAGAATTGGGATATCTTTTCTGAGCTGGGGTATAACTGGTAGGACATCCTTCCTGAACTCAAATTCCACTTCTGTAAGGTACACATGACATTATTTTGGTATAATAATCATTTATTCTCCATGGCCTCAGTCTTCTCACCTTATACACATTTTGGGGGGTACTAGGGGTTGAACTTGGGACCTTGTGGTTGTGAGGCAGGTAGCAGAACCACTTAGCTAAATCTCTAGCCTTCTCACCTTAAAATACATATATTATCAGTGGACATCCTATAGGAACAGTACGTTGTGAGAATTGACTGAGTTAGTGTATTTTCAGAAGTACGTTGTGAGAATTGACTGAGTTAGTGTATTTTCAGAATTTGCCTGGCAGAAAGTAAGTAAATGCCTTTGTTTATGTTAAATGGTCTCAATAGGTGGTAAAAGTAATAAATGGGATGAAGTGGGGATGTCCCCCCCACCCGTTTTCATACCATGGGCGACAATGTTTGAGGTTTAATAGACAAGCCTTGCAAAAGTAGTTGCTTTGTGGGATTTTAGGTAGAGATGATCATATGCCCAAGGTGAAGTAAAAAAAAAAAATCTTCAAGTATTGTGCACAGGAAGTAGAGTGTGACTGGAGGGAGGAAGAGGGAAAACGTGGTCAAAGGAAAGAAACATGTAAACTATGCTGAGGCAGGACCTTGGAGGATTCTCAGATACCACGAGAAGGTGTTGGTACTCACCATGTAGAAAACAGTGTTTGGGGGAGTTTTAAGCAGACTTGCTTGTGGTAGCAGTTTAATGGTTTTTTCTTTTCAAACGTCATGAGTTGTAAAAAAAAAGGGGGGTCATTTGGGTATATGTGTATTTTTTTTCTTCTAAAGATCCCGTTTTTCTTTGAGGGGTGTCCACTTTCTTGTTGGAGCATTTCTTCACAAACGCCACAAATCCTTGCCAATCACCATGGGGTAACACAAATGAACTAATATTCTGGCTATACTCATGTTTCCGATTGTTTTTCCTCTTCTCTATCCAAAAAATTCTGAGGGTTTCTCATCGAACTTTTTGCCTTGGTCGTGTTTATTCTTGTACTTCCTTTTTGGCAGGCATCCAAACCTCATGGTGACTAAGAAAAGGCTGTGTACTTTTTAGGAGGTTATCCTTTCTGCAAAATGACTCACGGACGAAAAGTGCTTTTTCTCCATCGGAAGTATTAGTGGACTCCTATTTGATTCGGACTTGAACTACTGCAGATTACCGGAACTCTGTGGAAATCTCTCTGGAGCCCTTGCACAAAGAGGAGGTGTTCTGGTACCAGCAGTGGGGACTTTCTCACTCCCCAGTGCTGTTTACTTGATCTCCTTCTTTTCTTTTCCTTGCCGTGTACAGAGACTGGCCACGAATTTGTTGAGCGTGATTCATCACACACAATGCACTTCTCCGCTGTAATGCACAAATGATGCCAAAACAGCCATGTCTTCGCAATATCAAATGCTATCACAGTCAAGAAAGTGTCAGAAAAACAGTGCAGTGACCTCACAGCTCACTTGCAGATGGGCTTCTGTACCACATCAGTCTGAATTCTACACGTGGCCCCGGCTGAAGAGTTTTTGTGCTTTTCCCCTTGCACTCACATATGTTTGACAGCAGAATTATGGATGTCATGGTCTTCCTAAGCTCTTTTTTTCTTTTTCGGTACCGGGGATCAAACTCAGGTACTTGTGCTTGCGAGGTAAGTGACAGAACCACTGAGCTACCATCCCTGGCCCCTTTTTTCCTTTTTCTACATGTTATAGAATCCATATATTTAAAAATTCTTGGTTTTCTTTCTGTTATGAACTAGGTGCATTTGGTTTCTGGGAAATTTTTTCTTCTCCATTCAAATTTGATACAGAGATATTAACAAAGCATACTAATTTTGATTTCAGTAGACATTTAATTCTGTGAATTATAAGGATAAAAATTAACATAGTATAATAATATCATCTTCATAGACATTTAATTCTGTGACTTATAAGGACATGTACAAACAGGGAGGAATGTTCGTGCCACCAGACACTATTTATGGAGACTATAATATAATTTTCAGGAAAGGGCCATCTTAGTTTCCCAGTAAGGGAAATATCAGACTGAATGCATCGATTCTGAAGGAGGATTTGAAGAGGAAGTGGCTGGCTCTCCTCACTGTCTCATCCGGAAGTCATTCTGCAGGCCAGCTGGTGACACAGCCTGACCAGCCCTGCATCTGCCCTGATCCCAGTAAGTCTTCTAGGAGAACTGAAATAGCCGCAGGGACTTGGACTCCTTAACGTCCAGTCCCCATACTAGGGTTTGGGTAGGTATGGATGTTACAGAGTTCTTGTTTACTTGAAGTTCAAATACTTGTGATTTCTGTTTATTGATCAAAACTTCTTGTCCATACTTTAAATGCTTAACCATCAATGTCAGTTACAAACTTCAGTTCCATGTTAGCAACACAACCAAAATGTTTTAAAGTAATTTTTAAAATTTTCTTTTAATTTTATGAGACAGGGTTTTGCTATGTGGTTCATCCTAGTCTTGAATTCACTGTGCAGCCCAGGCTGGCCTTGAACTCATGGCAACCCTCCTGCTTCAGCCTCCTGAGTGCTGGGATTACAGGCCTGCACCACCACACTCAATTTAAAGTAATTTTCTGTGAATTTGTCATAGTGTTTTAAAGTAGTCAGTTCTTATCTATCTAGTGTATATAAAATTTCCCTTTCCTAGTTTTTTTTCTGAATATATATGTACACTACAATGCCTTAAATATCTTTTTACTAGTTATATATTTTCTACAACTGGAAAATGACTCTTTATTTCTGTCATCTAGCCTTTTTAGTAATGCACAATAATACATATTTTTTTCTTGAAATCCTATTGATATTTTTGCATTAGCAAGAAAAGAGACTGGCAGAACATTGGGGTCAAAAGTTCTGCTTCTGTCTGTCTGGGTTAGAAGCTTGCTTCCAGCTCTCTATGTGTGATCTTATCTCTCTGTGCCTTCATTTAGTTTATAAAGTGTTTAAAATAAAGAAACCCACTATCAAGGGTATACTGTGTATATTAAACAACTGAATTCTCAGAAAGCGCTTTTTTAAAGAATATCTACTGTAAACCTAGCAATCAACAGATGCAAGCTGTCATTTAGTACCAAACACAAGTTCTGCCATTTGTATCTCTTGCTGTAATTCTTCAGTGTCTATTAGTGGTGAGCACACGTGCTGCAGTTGGCTGTGTCATCACTGAAAGGTTTGCAGTCAAAAGTCTAGACTAATGCTACTACTAGGAACCACAGGATGACGAGTTGTTTTATGAAAATCTCTAACTATTCTTTCTTTAATTCACACACCAGCATGTGTTCCTGTCTGCAAGTGTAAGATTTTTTTACATGCAAGCCAGGTTGGTAGAGCATTGGACTCAATACTGTCACATCTCACGATCACATTAGGGCTGCCCTTATAATGTTCTCTGTAGTAAATTGTAGGAGGCTTTGGTCTCAAGTCCCTCTTCTTGGTGCCACCTGTGGTCTCTCTTCGTGGTGCCACCTGTGGGCAACCCTGGGTCCCCAGCCCCTCTCCAGGGTGCCACCTACAGCCAACTCGAGGACCTAGACCTGCTCGTTTGTTCCTCCCTGACCCAGGGCAAATGTGGATGAATAACAGAGATACAGAATCAGTTTAACATGTGCACAGCCACAGGGCCCCTACCTCTACTAGGCAGAGGAACCCGAGCCTTTGACTCACCTCCTTTTATTCACCCAAACATGGGCACAAAGAAATCAAGGTAACACAAGATTCATCTGGTTTCCAATATCTATTAGTACTTTCCTGGGAAACAACTGAACCTCGGCCTTCTTAACTTTTCCCTAATAGGCAGTCACCCCCAGGGCAGCCTTTCTCCTTTGTGCTCACAGAGGAGGCTGATTAGGCCTCAATTCTCCTCTGCTCCTTGAGAGTAAGTAATATTCTTCTCATTTAATAGATATCTAGGTCTGTGAAGAGGTGAAGTAGGTCACTCACAGGTGGGTGATGACTAAAGGTGGGGATTGGTCTTGAACTCAGCCATCTGATTTCACACTGGGTGTTCTTGCCTCCTTCAACCTCTACCCTTTCCTAACCCCCCAAGAAGAAGAATTAAATTTCCATCACATGGGGTAAAGATATGTTTATTTCCTTCTCGGCTGCTTGCCTCACGATTTTGCAAGACAGATCCTCTGAAGAAGTTTACTGAACAAACGAGCACACCGAGCATCAAACCCTTTAAAATATTTCATTGGATTAAGTAGTGGCACGTAGAATTGAGTGGAATAACTAGATATATTTTGAGATGGGTCTGATAAAACATCTGAGGAAATGCTAAATTCCTGAATTTATTCAAAATGTTGTGATGCAATTTCTTCACTTGACAGTTTTATTTTCCTTACGGCTTAATTCTCAGAAGTTCATGGAATAAAGAACAGTATCTTCTATTTATACCATGTCAATTTTTTATTGTCCTTGACTTATTTTTCTCTCAAATAGGAGAAGAATCAAATACAACCGCATACCCTGGCTAAGCGTTAAAACCACAGTATGACCATCTGCCTCATACTCTTAGAGATTTGATATCAAGAATGATGGGAACACGAACAAGCCACGGAGTTGTGAAAATGTCACAACCCTACTCGGCAGCTGGGCTGGGTGGATAGGCATCTGCCCCGTGGCATTCACGTTGCAGCGTATAGAAATGTATCACTCATTATATAAAAGATGTGCCACGTTATGAACGTCCCTTTGTCGTTTTGTAAATCCCACTCCTCTTTCGGTTTTTTTTTTCTTTCTTTTGCCTATCTGTGGAAGTCTCCTTTCTTTGTCATAAACCCCTCAAAAGTTGGATGCCCCTTAGGACATATCCCAAATACCCAATATTGTCACATTTTATGGGAGAAAGTTTTTGTTTATGTAACTGTTCTCTCTCCTCTCTCTCTCTCTCTCTCTCTCTCTCTCTCTCTGTGTGTGTCTCTGAATCATGCTATATACAGTCTTTTATCCCTCTGAAGGGCAAATATTGTTGACATTATATTATAAATACATTCATTTAATTTAACCTGCTTGAGGTTATAATTTTGGTGAGCTAAGTAATACCCTATTACATTAAAAAGAAACCAAAAAACAAACAAACAAAAAACATTTAACTTATTTCTATTTTGGTTTTGAAACTTATAAAAAAACTTTCTTTGTTAATAATAATATTGTTATGGATAACATTGTATGTGGTTCTTTTTTATTCAATTAAACAAAATAATGTATGTTATTGTAAGAGTCCTAATCCATAATGCCAAAGTAGTAGCCTTTAAAATATATACTTAATAAATATTTATTATCTATTCTCATCCCATGTTACCCTTGAATATACTTTTTATAACATTTTTGTTGAGAAAAAATTGAGATGCTAGTTATAAAACAACAAGTTCTCTTCACCCTGAATTACTAGGTGAGCTCACAAAAAGACTATTTTACTGTATATATATATTTTTTGGTACTGGGGATCAAACTTGGGTCCTTGCACTTGCGAGGCGGGTGGCAGAACTGCTGAGCTAAATCCCCAGCCCCAAAAGACTATTTTAAATAAAATTATTATTTTGAAAAATTATCCTTGTCTCTGTAGGTTATCTGAAACTGGTGGGGGGGGTAAGAGAATAGACTAAGTTCATTTAGCAGAGGCCTTTTTCACAAAAGCATAAGATAGATGTTTTAATAAACGACTCTATAAACTATTGTTCTATAACAAATGATTGTTCTATAACAATGCTATTTGTTGTGAGTGTTGTATCTTTCAACTTTAAATTGATTAGAACTTGATTGCAGGTGTTCAAGTTAAGACACAGTTGCCTTGTCTAGCATGTGTTTTGAGGTAGCTTTCGCCTTCTTTCAGAGTAGATTCTGAGAAACGCTGGCATAGACATATGCACTTAAGGGAACCCTCAAATGAATTTGAACTGCCCATTACTGGTCCACAACAAAAAGCATAAACAGCAGTTATCCTCACAGCCATTAAACTGACTTGATCTTAGCCCAGATGTTTCCGGTATCCCATGAAACCACCTCTTAGCAAAGACTGCATTTCCAAAATCTTCCGTGTTTAAAATGTAGGTGCTGAACATAGACATTCAGAGAAAGTGTGGAAATCAAAGCTCAGTTACTCATCTTGGTGGCCCCTGCAGATGTGTCTCTGTGTCAGATGTCAAAGGAATTACTGATTACTACAGTGTGGCTTTGCAAAGACTCCCTTTGTTCCTGCTTTCCTTAGACTCTGGTACACTTCCTTTCTCTTCATTTCTGGCAGCTGCATTTATAAAATCTCGAACATGGGTTTGAATGGTCAAAAGACAGATCTTTCTTTTTCCTTCAGCTCCCTTTGTGCCAGGCTGCTTGTGGTGGGCTGAACCCAAGGAGAGTAAGAAAAGGCCAACAAGCAGGCTGCCCTCTTGCCTTTGCCCAAGTATCCTCAACGTCCCTCCGCCTGAGAAAACAGGGCCTGGGCTTGAAGGAATGAGTCCCTCCCTCTCTCTAGGTGGAAGCCGCGAAACCCACACCCACTTCCTCTCCAGGCACAGTGATTTCATTTGCAAACCTCACATTGCTTTAGGAAAGGGAATACCAGACATTTGGAAATTTCGGGATTGGGTTTCAGTTGATCATCAGTGGCATCCCTTACTCACTTCTGCTTTTCTCTCTTCCACAATACAGAAGCATGCTTTATGATTCCTCTAGTGTTGTGAACCACCTCCACTGATGCTCTCTCTCACTCCATAGCTCCCTTATTACTTGCTTAAAAATGCGACTTGAAAGTGGTATTTTTTTTCCAGTGTCGTGTTTCTCAGAAAACCGTTCTGCAGTGCATGACAAGTTTCAAGATAGAAAAACCACCTATATCCAAAGTAGTGAGAAAAGTGCCTTTTCCCTTGTAGTTTTAGATTGCACAGTGTTGTATCCATCAGTACTGTAAAACTATTTATTTCAATTTATTTACTTTGTTTCTCTTTTCACTGCTTGCTCATCTATTTTTGTTCTAATGCATTATTGTAGCAACAGAGAAATCAGAGTCCCATAAGGAGGTCTCTTCCCAAGTAACATCTGAAAACACTAGCTATGAAGTTTTTAGGATTTAGGACATTTTTCTCAAATTCTCACATGATTTCTTTTGAAATACATTAACATTCAAGTGGATTCTAACAAAATGAATATCAGGACTGATGGTGGAAGCTGAAGGCTATGTGATAGGTGATTGTCAGTGTACTGTGAGAATTAAAAACTCCCCAAACTTCTCCATTTCCAGCCTCCCTGCCCCCCGCTCCTGGAAAATCTCACCAGATATATTGGACTGGATGGGAAAAGTAACACCACAAATACTTGTAATGATTTGTGTTGCAAAGTTGTTCATAAAGCTGTGGGATTTTTCTTGAACATTTTTCTAATCTTATTAAAATAGGCTTCTCACAGTGAAAGAATTAATGAAGTTGATCAATACACATATTCTGGATGTGTGATTCTAGTTTCCGGGTGGCTTTGCTCCAGTTGGATCCCTGAATTGATGAAATTAAAAAGGAAGCATTTATTTCTTTAATTTGGGTTTTGATCTTCATAATCAAAGTGGATGGAGTGAATCCAGACCTATATCCTTGTGGTAATCCTTTCCCCTTTCTCAGTATCAACTTCCTCCTCTCCTCTCCACTGGACTTCCGGTCAGTGTCTCTCACATCAACACAAAATGTACTTGATAACATTTCCCATCTTGCATTATTTTTGCACTGGCTTCTAGAAGACACTTCCCTCCTAAGAGACTGTTACTCTAATTCACTGGCTACTCCTTTTCTCATGCTGGAATTTAAAAAAATTAAACGCCTTAAGGAAGACTATATCTAGCACATACATATTTAAAAGTTTGGAAAGACACCCAGCAGAGGGATGGAGCCTCTAATCCTAGTTCTTTGATGTATTTCCATATTGATTTCCATAGTGGTTGTGTGGTTTTTCTATAAAATGGACTACTAATCAGCCATGAAAAAAAATGAGAAACCAGAGTCATTCACAGAAAAATGGATGCATATCGAGGTCACACTCTTAAGTGAAATAAATAAGTCACACATGTGTAAATACCAAATAGTTTCTCTGGTGTGAAAAACTATAATTTTAAATAAGATTCTAATGGTATAATTGACAATGTGAAGTAGGAAGAAAGTGGCTAAAGGTGTAGGGGAAGTGGGAAGGGTAGGGGAAAGGAAATAAGGGAAAAGAAAAAACTATGAGAAAACGGAAAAATGGAAATAAAGTTTTTGTAAATAGGGGAGGAGGGGGTGAAGGGAGGGCAAGGTATGGGAAAAAATGAGAACTGAGACCTGTCATGTAGAGGTACAAGCTCCCAATAATGGATGTAACTGTACGGTATACCTAAAATGTACCAATAAACTCAGTGAGGAAAAAAAATTTTGGGTGACTAAACTAACAAAAAGGGTTTGATGTCAGTCTATTGTAATGCAAACAAAATGGGAGATTTTATTATGTCATTACATAGCCAGTTGTTGTGATTGTGCTTTTTACCTTTTGAGGGAAAGTTTCTGTATAAACCTTTCAATGGTAGAATAATTAAAATATTCACTATCCATATTGTTATCTGCAATTTATTTACTATTTCCTCAACATATGTTAAGTCTTTCAGACATCTCATTTTGTGTGTGCCTATACCCATTACCTAGCATGACATGGCTTAGATGCAGAAGTGAAAGAATACATGACAATTATAGAATTGATTTACATTGAATTTTTAGGTAAGTCAATAACACATGGGATTTTTCTCATCAACTGCTAATCATCCATATTTTCTAGCCATATCTTTGAGTGGTTGTAATTGATTTAAATATAAACACTTTTATTTTCCAATATTCTATCATATTTGATAAATTCCAGGTTGCTTTTCTAACCTGAATCTTTTTAAATTCTTAATTATTTGAAGGAAGGTACCAATTATTCAAATATTGCTTCACTAAAAATGTAATGTATGCAAGCATGGTAGTCTTGCCTGTGGCTAAGTATTTTAGAAAAAAAGTGGCTGCCCTGAAGGAAGTTGAGAAAATTATCAGAGGCAGTCTCTCAGAAACCCCCATCCCTGTTGAAAATAAAATATTAGTCAACCACTATTGGTCAACACGGAATAATTAATTTATATGGGGGTTTAGAACTATACATACCAATATTCAACTTTTAGATGAACTATCTTAAATCAAATATGTCACAAACTAAATGCATTGCCTCCTCATATTTTTAAATAGTGTTTTTATAATCATTCATTGTGATAGCATAGAAATTATGCTTGCATGTAATAGAATATTGACTAGAAAAAAGTGCCTTAGAATAATCCAAACAGTCATACATTTAAAACAAAACAGTGCTTACAATCTGTGGTCACTGGGCTTGTTCAATGGCTTAATGAAGTCAATAAAGTTCAAGCTTTCCCTGTCCTTTTGCTCAGGCGTTGTGTCACTCTGACCCCCGGCTTCTGATTAAAGCCATCTACCTTGCTGCAAGATCATCACTTAGAATCATGTTCTTATTAAACTATATTTTAATACTCAAGAGGAAGGAATAAAAGATGGTCATTTTTATTAGGGAGAATGATACCCATACCTCCTATCATTCATCTGGAAATATTCATTGGTCCATATGCAGTTCACACAGCTTCAAGAGAGGATAGATTTATTCATATCATGAAAAGAGAATGGATTATACTGAATGATGTGGCTAAGTCTTATTTTCATGTTTAGTACAATCTACATATCGGTTCTAAACAAACCAGGATTCTTATTAGTAAGTCTATTTGTATATTAATTGACCAACCTGTCCAAAATACTTCCCATCATTTTCTCTTTATTCTTATTGATATTTTTTTCTATTTGAGGATGCCACAGACCCCCACTGAGATTACTATAACAGCATTACCTACTCTCTGAATTCCTGTTTCTCCTGCCACCAAGTCATCTCCCTTGTTTTTACCGATAGTAGATATTTTTGCACCTAACCTCAAGGTCTTGATATTACCTGTTTGCCTGTACAACTCTTACATCTGATTGAAAAGTCTGAGGTTGCCAGAAAATGATTCTAGAATGTTGTGAAGTATCTAGGACACAGACCTAGTCATGTTTTACTCCTTTCATGGCCCAAGAAGCTCGCTTCACTCCACCTGGAGACTTAGTCTCCTGTTGGTCATCTCACAGCCCCATTGAATGCCATTTCCTGTGTGAAAGTGATTTGTACATCACTAAATGACGTAAGACAGGGATGATAGTTTTGAAATGCTTTACCTCCATGTATATACTAGGGCTTTTGTCATAGAAACATCTATTTTCCTCTTCCCTTTTCCAATTTGTTTTTTCTTTTCTTCCTCCTACTGCTGACTATATTGGCCATCTACCCCCACCCTCATAGATCTCATCTTTTCAACTACAGGCTGAGACTTTAAATGTTTTCTGGCCAGGTAACAAATTTTGTTTGTGTAGAGGCTGTCAGCAGCACCAAAGATAACTGTGCCCTGAGAAGCCTTTTGCCAATGTCAGATTAAACTTCCGCATCTGCCAGTTGGGTTAATTTGCGATGGAAGTTTTAAAAGATCTGTTAGAATTCCCAGGAGGATTGAGTTCCAGTTGTCCACACTGGTAATGTACTTGTTTTCTCACATATTAAAAGGTTAATTGCCTTCATTTCATGGGACGCTCTCCCTTTTCCTATATAGTTTATTCACTATCATTATATTGTGGGTTCTTCTCTGAAATAAACTCTGTGAAGTTGAGTTCTTGTCTGAGCGTCAATGTCAAAGAGAATCCAGGCCAATGTGACAGACTAGACCTCCCTAGAGACTAGCAGACCTCCCTTGAGCCAACTTCTCTGTGCGACTTCCACTGATACTCAGGCTGGTGCTCATTTCTTCCTCCAATTGTGTTGTTATTGACAGTCATTTATTGTTTTTCTTCCAAATATTTTAGGACCTGATTGCATTCTAATAAAATTTTCAAAATGTTGCCATTATTTATTCTTTTCAATAATAATCCAAGGTTATCAAGGGAAGGTCCTACATATTATGCCCATTCTCTATGATCTCCAACTACCTGGCACAAAAGTGCTCAAGACAGAGCTGTGTCACATGTGCCTTCTGCCTGTCAAAAGGACAAATGAAAGTCCATGACATACTGTGAGCTTCTGATAATGCAACAGTAATTGTTTCTATGGATTTAATATGTAGCCTATTGTTTTCTTTTTTTTTTCCACTTTGAGTTTATTGGTACATTTTGGGTATACAGCACAGTTACATTCATCATTGGGATCTTGTACCTTTACATGACAGGTCTTGGTTCTCATTTTTCCCCCTTGTCCCTGCTCTCCCTTCACCCCCTCCTCCCCTCTCCCTTTACAAACACTTTATTTCCATTTTTGCCTTTTCTCATATTTTTTTCTTTTCCCTTATTACCTTTCACCTACCCTTCCCACTTTCCCTACACCTTTAGCTTAGCCTGTTGCTTTCTAATGTTGCAATTTATTTATATTTAAAAATTATGTTTGAATTTGTATGATAACTTTGCTAATTACCAGCTGATGACTTTGGACACTAATATTAGCTTCTTTCAGTTTCATTTTCTACTTGTGAAAACCATGTGAAAGGTAAATGGAGATAAGAAGGCCTGCATGGAAATAAGATCTGTCAGGAATAGCTCAGGGCAGAATGAACACAGCAAGATGTTCGATGTAGGTGTTGTACATAATGCAATCAGTGAAATCAACAATATTATAGAAATGTGACCAAAAAGGATGTTGCAACTGTCCTACCAAGAGATAGCAGATCAGATACCGGATTAGAAAATCCAAAACCTCTTTCAGAGGTTGGTTCAGTCTGAGGACAGCAAGTTCAGTCTGTCCTGATCATCTCTGGGGAAACCTAAGCATGAAAAATCACACCAGCAAAGTGGCAATTCTAAAGAGGTCAGGCACAAACTAGAGGCAAGGGAAGGAATCAGCATTGCAGTCAAGATGCCCTTCCAGCCACTTGTCTCTTGCTTGGGCAGAGGCAGAATATCAGTAAGAACTCATGGAATTAAAGATGTGTATTCATTAGTATGAACATAATCACATAGATTTTTAAAAATTTACCTTCAGGGGGTTTTGGTTCATATTTATTTTTGCCCTGTACTTTTCCTCCTCACTTATTTCACAAATACTTATGGTAAAGAACTATATCAAGGAAAGTATTATTCAGTATCTACTGCTTCAAAAATAGGAGGAATTCTCATTTTCTTGTTAACTGACAAAGTATTTAAAGTCTCTGTTTACAGATTGTTGTCACCTAGATAAGCTTACTTTTTTTGGAGGATGTACAGGGACTGCCTCTGTTACCAATTTTCTACAATTTCCATGAGAAATTCCTTATTGTCTTGTTGCTGCTAAGCATACAAACTATGACAAATATGAAACTGTGATATTGTCTGCTGATTTGGGCACACAGTGATCAGGGAAGGGCACTTCCAACCTATTTGCTATTTGAAATCAGTAGAAAATTTTTTGAACATTTATGGGTGAAATCCTTTCTCGTAAAGTTATCTTGAAACCCACCTTCCAAATGAGAAGCATTTTGAGTTATTACAACGTTTTCTCCTAATTCTTTGTTCAAAGAAATTTATTTGGGTAATTCTCTTCAAAAGGATATAGCCTTCTCTCTGCATTCTGATGACCTTCAGGGCCAGTAAGTTTCTGATAAATGGTGCCCGTGATAGGAGTGGACTTTAACTGCGAGTCTGGAGGAGGACTGCTGGATTACATTAGTGGATATATTAGCATTTATGGCAATGCAAAAAATCCAAATGATTTAATTCATGGGACTAACAAAAACAAATCTTTCATTTGAAAATCACCCTGGTCATTTGTGTTAATAGTTGGTTGACTCTTATGCTCTCTGAAATGAACTGCTATAAAATATTTTAGACAGGACCTGTGATCACTGAATAATGTTAACTCACAATGAAACTCTGACATACCCAAAGAAGAGAAACACATATTTCAAGTGAAGAATCTGCAGCCTGCTTAACAGTGATCTCTTCCTTTGCCTAGTCCAATATTTATTGTGGACCTGGTATACTGTGGAATAAGTGAGATATAGAAGCGAGACATGGAACCAGAATATTCAAAACTTATAACAAGGAGAGATGCCTTGGCTAGAATATTCTGGGATAAGGGTTATGCACAGAATGATCAGATCCAGAAGTTCCCAGATACTGAGAAAAGATGGACACTGAGAAGTCTTAGCAGCGTGACACTTGGGTTGTGTCTTGAAGACTGATAAGAGACTCTCTAGGCATATAATATATAGCATTGTGTGTGTATATACATATATATATATTTATATATATGGCATTGTGTATAT
>NW_022900947.1:13424944-13480640 GCF_012274545.1 Fukomys damarensis | reverse complement strand
ATATATATATATATATATGGCGTTAAAGACAATGCAGAAGGAAGATACAGAAAGTATGGATTCAAGCAGTGTCAATGTAAAAGATCAGAAAGCTGAACAGAAACTATTTGGAGTGTAGTCTAAAGACAGAACACTGGGAAATGCAGTTCATTCTCAAGGAAAGGACTGAAATGAAATGTCAGGGAAGAAAATCCAAGAACAATAGAAGAAAGTAGCACATTCAGTGAAGGAGGGAAAACATTTTAAAGAGAAATGAGCAAACTGCAGAGCCAAATACCTCAGAAAAGTCAACTGAGTGTGGATGATCGTTAATCTCTGTTGCACACAAGGATTTTTTTTTTTTTGCAGGATTTCAGAAAAGGAAGCATTACTCCTTTTTAAGTGAAATAATGCTGTACCTGGATATATATGTGGAATAGATCAAAATTCTACTTATAATTCCTATGGCTCTACGCTATTATTTTCCATGTCACTCTTTTGGAGACATTGTTACAACCTGATATTAGACCTGAAGTTATGTCCAAATACTGTCCTTTGCCCATTATAATGTGTTATCTTGACCATGAAAGTTATTGTTCTCATTCAGAATTTCAACTTCTGTAATATTGTGGGCATAAAAAGTCATTAATTCATTCAACAATTTATACTTAGTGTTAATTATGTCCAAGCTGCTTGAGTTTAGACCAGTGACCACACAGATCAGTGAGAAATGGCTGACTAAATCCATAACGTGTAAGCATCAGTTGTTATGCAATATAGGAATATGTATTCTCAATAGTAATGCAGATTTCTGAGTGAAGTGATGACCCAAGTTTTAAGAGGATCACTTTTCTTGTAGTATTTAGATTAAATTGTGCTCTATAGGAGAAGAAGGGGAGGGAATAGTCAGAAGGCTCCTAAAATAATGCTGGTATTGTAAGAACAGCATGTACTAGGTTAATATGAAAGTAGTAACAATCATATTAAATCAAGGTACACTTTTAGATACATTGTCTATGGTGGATAAGAATAAATGTTTTTCTCTCTTGTATTCTCTAATATGTTTTTTGCCTATTAGTCAGGTTGCCTATCTGTACATATGATAACTAACTTTATAATGACTTATAAAATAAATAAATGAATATGATGTTGTCCAACTAAAAGGAAGTAGAGACAAAGGGGAAAAAGAATTGAGGTATATTATGTGTATGAACCAATTCTGTACAATGAATGTACTACAAACATGTACCGATGAAAAATTTAAAAGGCAAAAAAGGATTCAACATAAAAACAATAATGCAATAACAAGTGATCATATTCTTAATATACTTTTATGGCAGAGCAAATAAAATTTGCTAGTGGATTGACTGGAAGGTGTAAAATAAAATAGAACAATCAGTAATAATTCACAAATTTTTGTTCAGAAAGGAGACGAACAAGCTTGACAGCTAGCGGCAATGTTGAAAATAAGATTTTGGTTGTGCAGATTGATTTTTAGGTACTGATTTAATATCTCTACAGAGTTGTCAAGTGGGTGGTTGTATAAATGGTCTGGGATCAGTGAGAGCGAGCACTATGTCAGAGTAAGGCCTTTGACAGTCATTGCTGACTGAATGTGACCAGCAACAGAACCACCAACTCCTAAGAGAAGAAACCAAGGAACTTATCCCTGAAATAGTCTTACTTTGTGTGATAGAAAGAAAAGAACAAACTGGGAAAGATGATTAAGAAAGAAAGGCCAGTGAGATAGTGTTATAAAAAGTGAAAAGTCAAGGAACAAAGTGAACAAAAGATGAAACCGAGGTTGACTCTCAAATGATGCCCACAGGTCCAGTTAAATGAGGACTTAATTATGTGAGAGTCCTGGTGACTGACAAAACAAGACTTTCACAGACTTACTGGAGCCAATACCTGTTTGGCCTGTGTTCAAAGGAAAATGGAGAAGAAGTTTAGAAATGCATGCAACTGTCATAGATGAAAAAGGGAGCCATATTAGGAGGAGGGTTAAGAGAAGTAGAGAGACTTTGTTAAGATTTTTTGTTCATTTTGTTTTTTTATGATTTCACAAGCAATCATGTGTTTTTTGGATGATGGGAAGCATCCAGTAGGTAGATAAAAATTGTGATATGACTAAAAAGAGAGCTGCTAGAGCAATGTCCTTGAAAGGGAAGCTTATCAAATACATTAGAAGAGAAGACAGAATATGGCAAAGTAAAACTCTTATCTGGGCACATGTGTGCTGCTGAAATTATTTTTCAGTTAAACAGGTTGCAAGGTTATCAGTAAAAAGTGAGAATGACAGCAGACATACTGTATGCTTCAGGGAGAAGAGAAAATATAGTGTAGTTGTGTAGGAGAGAGGAAAAGGAACTGGAACACAGAAATACGCCATGATACCTGGATAACATGAAAGACCCCTGTGAGTTTAGTGATCATGGATATGGAGAGTGAAGATGTGTTCACCAGCTATTTAGATGCATTTACTAGTGCTGGTATCATAAATTAATTTAAAAGAAAGAGAAAAGAAAACAAATGTTGAGGCCATATACAGAAGAAAAGTTTAAAAGAAAAAAAAAAGCAAAAGTTGAGTCTATATATAGGAGAAAGACTGTAATTATTGTTCAAGAAATTGAAGCTGGAATTTTACTAGTATCATGCCATAATATTAAAACAAAAATATCTTTTCAGTAGAGTAATAAACGTACAAATATGTGTTCTAATAAGCCTCCCTTTGCTGGACTATTTTATCTCCACAAAACTCTCAAATTAATTTAATCAACATTTACAGAGTACCTGTTTTGTAGATGATAAAGGATTATGGGCAAAGAGCTTTTGGCATCTGTTCTGACACAAAGGCAGAGAGGTTGATTTTTGACACTGGTTACAAAGATGTGATTTTACCCTGGGAATTCTTCAGTACTCATTAGAGAGGCATTTTCATAACTCAGATTTAGCATCCACTTAGCATTCACAGTGAGCTGAGAACTTTATGGAAAATATAAACAACATTCTCCCCGCTTTTATGGCACTTTATAGGCTACTCTGTGTTTTTGTCAAGTACCTAATAAAGACAAGAAGAACCTGTTCTAACTTGCTATTATAACAGTGGAAGAATTGGGATTTTGTTAGTAAAAAGTTTAAGAAGTACTTTGTAAATAAATTTGAATCCATCCAAGAAGTTTACTTCTTAAATTATCTTGCTTCAATAAAGGCTATATTGTCTTGAAACAGATGCCTTTCTAGAGCTGGTCGTGTTAATGGCTCTTCCATTCATCACCTCTAATTCCTTTTCAGACGTATATTGCATTTTCTCCTTATAAATCTTTATTCTGATCAAAGAGTCAATTAAAGAGAGATTAATCTTTTTTCCAGGTAGGAAAATTTCTCATTCCTCAATTTGAATTGCAATTGCTGTTTTACTGTCAAATCCACTAGTAGATGTTGGGGAAATGCACATAACCTAGATTAGACCATTACCAAGTCAGCCATTGTGCAGCGGCAATTGCATTTACCTTGGTAGAACTGCCATCAATAACTCACAGATTCTCTCTCTTTTTCTGTGTATGTAATTTGAATCTCAGTGGGAGAGTTTTCAAAGGATTTATATTCATTGAATAAAGGGGTAGCTGAAAGTTCTTACTAAACTTATAAATGTCTTTTTAAAAGTCTGAATTTAACTTTCTCCTTTATATTGTATTTTTAAACTGTTTTACTTGCAATCTCTCCTAAATTGCATTGTGACAGTTCCCAGACTATGGGATTCTTTTAAAGATCTATGTCTCAGTGTAGGTAGCTGGAAAGCAATGACAAGTCCTATTTTTACCTGTAAGTTTGACATAAAATATTTGAAAGTGCGTGCTATGCGGTCTGGCTGATGATCCTCCTCTTTTTAGTCCTTCTAACAGAGATAATACAAACCGATGCTTCAGGATTAAGCTACAGCAACTGAACTCTGTTGACAAATTCCCTTTCACTATTGTTTCCCAGAAAACTGACTCCCTTAATGTGTTTCTACCTGGAGCCTAAAGGTACCCTGCGTTGAAGTCTATTGGAGTTCTAGGGAAAATGCTGTAAATTGGGCAGCGTAAACATACATTTATTTTCCATAATTCCAGATTATAAGAGACTCAAAATCAAAGCATTGGCATACTTAACACCTCATTAGAGTCAACTTGTTGGTTCCTAGACGACTATCTTCCTCTGGGACTTTTGTTACAAAGGCACTAATCCCATCTCTATGGGCTCCATCCTTATGACCTAATCACTTCTCACAGGACCCACTTCCAAATCCCACCATATATGGCATTAGGTTTCAACATACGACTTGAGGAGGGGTGGTAGATACAAATTTTCACCTATAGTACTTTTGAAGAAACGAGCAACTATGAGTTCAATACCCTAATCTTTCAAATGAGTTGGGGCTTTTGCACCTCTCTTAAGGTCATAAATTTTAGAAACAAACAGGGCCTTATCTTTCTCTAGGATTTCACTTCAACATTTATTCTCATACAACACTTCAGGATTAGTTAACTGTACCCTTCATTCATTGCAGTGCATCTTGGAACTCAATATATGCTGGTACAGTTTAAGGTTTTATTAGTAGCTGGATTTTGTTTATATAAATTATGGCTGAATTTCAGTAATATCTATAAGGGATATATGCTAGAGTTCCCATCTAATAAAAATGTCTCATATGATTATTGATCAAAATTTGTGGCTATGAAAGTGGTAAATAGGAAAATATTTAGAAGAAGGAATAAGAAGTTCCCAAGAAACAATTTACTCTTCAGGAAAAGAAAGTCAGAAAGTGTAGAAAAGTCTACAATTTTGTGTCAGAACTAATCATGGATTCTTAGGACTGCAAAATAACAAGAGCTGAGAATCTTCTGAGACAGCTTATTTATAATGGTCTGTGATAAAGAGCCATTGTTTCAAAAGTCTCCATCATACCCTCTTGATAGATTGCACCACCTTGGGAGCTTTGGTAGGGGCAGGAATGTCTTAGTCCTGGGATCTTCTGTTGTTCATGACATTTATTCTCTTTAAAAGAAGAATTGGAACAGAAGAGACAATAGGATGACTCTACTCAGTAACTTACACCAAGTAATGAATAGACTATCTGAGTCTACTCTTACATAGACAGTAAGAGAATAAACTTGCAACTGTAGGATCCCCAGAATGTGTTCAGGAAAATAGGGAAGAAGGCTCAGTTCTTGTAACTTATGGGGAGCCAGAGCCAGACAGTTTTGGGTCTTATGTGTCTCAGGATGATGTCCTGAAAGAATGAGTTATCTATCTCCACTTTTTGGTAGACTTAGTAAACGTAACTACTGATTAACTGGAATTTTACCTGCCTTCAATTTGAACAGAAGGGTTAGGAATAAGGGAATTAGGATTCCTTCATTTGGAGACCTATCTTTTGGTCAAAGAGCAGAAAAATAAACAGTGAGTTCACTGTTTACACAAAATGAAAAATCAGGGTAGAGGGGAAAAATAACAAATAGGCAATTTAAACCTCTGAGAAACAACTGGAAATCCACATTCCACTACCCGCCCCCAAAATGGAGAGAGACACAGATATTAAGTGTTTCACAAAAAATTAATTCAAAATGAGCACAGGCCTACTGTAAAACTCCTAAACGATAACATAAGAGAACGTCTATGGGACTTTGGATTTTGTAATGACTCTTTAGATACATCAAAGGCATTAACTATAAAAAAGGATCCATAAAATCAAATTCATTAAAACATATGTACTCTACAAAGTCACAGAGAATGAAAGGACAAGCATAGATGGAAGAAAATATTTATAATAGACAAACGAGAACAAATTGCTCTCTGAAATATATGAAGGACTCCTAAAACACAAAAGAGGAAAAAACAAAACTCCAGCAGATTTGAAAATAGATCAACACCTTAATATACATCTCGCTAAATATGATATACTAGTGGCCAGTAAGTAAATTTAAAAATGCTTCCTATTACGTTATAAGAAAAACACAAATGAAATGTCACCATACAAATATTAAAATGGGCAAAATCTAGAAAACTGATTATATCAAATATTAGTGAAGGTTTAGAAAAAAAGAATTCTCATTTACTCCTGATGGCACTGTAAAATTTTACGGCCACTTTGGAAAATAGTTTGGTGGTTTCTTACAGAATTATACATATTTTTGTCATGTGATTCAGCAATTGCATTCTTGGTTTGCCCTAAAATGTGAAAACTTATTTCCTTTTATGTGAATTCTTCCTAATTATTTGAACTTAGAACCAACTAAGATGTTCTTGAAGAGTTAAATGGAAAAATAAACCGTGGTACATACAGACCATGGTGGACCACTCAGCACTAAAAAGAGATGAGCTATCAAGCCATGAAAATGCATGGAGGAGACTTAAATGCTGACCACTGAAAGAAGCCAATCTGAAGAGGCTGTATATTATAGAATTCCAACTATATGAGATTCTGGAGAAGTAAAAACCATGAAGACATGGAAAAGACTGATCATTAATTGAGAATAATTGAGAGAATGAGGGACAAAGATGGCCCACAGGATTTTCAGGGCAGTGTAACTATATAAAGCTACAATGGTGGATTTGTGCCATTGTGATTGTTTCCTAACCTGTGCTATGTAAAACACTAAGAATGAATCCTCAGGTCAAACTTGAGTAATAATGATGTTTCATGTAGGTTTATCAGTTGTAGTACTTGTCCTACCTTCGCTCTGGAGCTGGATATTGATCGAGGAAGAGGCTGTGCATCTGAGGAAATATGTGGAGAATTCCTGATTTTTCTACACAATTGTGCTGTGAACCTATAACTTCTCTAATTTTCTCAAGGGTTGATTTGGCCAAAAGACAGCATAAAGTTGTATTTGTCAAGGTTCAGGTAATCTGCCACAGAATATGGCACTGTGGTCCAGTTGAAAAGGCAAAGTCTCCGTCTTAATTGAATTAGCTCGCTGCCAGTCCAGGTGGATGAAAAGCACACCAGGAACCATGGAAGCGAAGTGAAAAATAAAGCTTTATTTAATGCCAGCAGACCTGTCTGCATTCGCATGAGGGAGACTGGCCCTGGCCAGCACTTGGCAAAAGAGGATAAACTCTTTGGGTGGGGTGGGGTTAGTACTTCATTTACATTCTGTTGGGATGACAAAATTATTTTAGAGACAAAGAATTGTGTAAGTTGGCTCACACATGTTGAACAAAGAAAATTTCAAGTAGGGAATTTCCCATAGTAAGTCCAGCTTGAACTATGGTAGCAAATTTTCCTTGCAAAATTCCCTTTCACAGTAAGAGTTTTAAGCAAAAGAAATCGAGAGAACAGCTGAACCAAGACAATCTAACTTTCTCTGATCCCCTTCTCCTAGGCCATAGAAAGTAAAATTCTCCTTTAAGCCTTTCTCCCTGGATGGAAAACCAGGCCTTTCCTGCAGGCCAGAAAACCTAGGAAGGGCAGTGCATTACATTTTCCTTTCTTTCTGCCACGAAGACCTTCATGTGACAAGTGTACTGACTTTATACACAGCAGGAAGGACTCTCACTCAGAGACACAGAAAAATACAACTAGGCCTTGCTGAGTTTCCCTTGTGTGTTTCCATTAACTATAATATTTTTGTCCTGCAGTCATACCTGTTGGTAATTGTCCATAAAAGCACTCACATCTCCCTAAGTCTTCAGGTCTTCATTTCTGACATCCTCCTGCCTCAGCCTCCCGAGCACTGGGATTATAGGCGTGAGCCACCACACTCGGCGAAAGGTACTTTTTTCTCCTTTACATATTAACAGGAAACAATGTCAATTGGTGATACATTTTGTACTATGTGGGAGTTGTGACCAAAGAAGCTCAACTGCTCACATTCTTTTTCTTTCTTCTCAAATGTGCAATCGTCTGTGTTCTTTTTATTGATTGATTAAGCTAGCTAATTTACACTTAAATATTTGCTTTTAATCTTATTGATGCAGTATATTTTAGTAAATGTCTTAAAACTTTAAAGGTTAAATTCAGTTATGCTTCTTAATCAGAGCAGATCAACGGTGCTACTGGTGAGAAGGGTGGATATAAAGAAGACAACCGACTGGCTGTTCTGGAAGCAGCCCTGTCTTCACAAAGTTACAAAAAGTGAATTCCATCAGGCAATTTTGAAGAGATACAAGTGCACAAGAGCCCTCATATAACTAATTAATAGTGTTGAAATTCTTGTCTTGAATTGGGATCATCAAAATATGCCACAACTAGCTAATTTGTTATCAAATGCGTCTTCATATTAGCCCACTGAAACACCTTGCATAGCAGATGGCAGAGGCCTATAAGGTCAAATGTGGGATATTAAACACTGAGCTTCTGAACATCTGGATAGTTTTTAAAAAAAGAAGAAAGAAAGGAGTCATTAGGTCTCACTCATATTAACATGACAAAGTATACTTTCTTATAAGGAAGCCATGGGGATTTTGATTTTGACAGAATAAATCACGAAAAGGGGACATGTCTCTGAGCATCAATTCTCCTTTGCCCATTACACCTGCACAAACGATTTATTGGCTGCATCCTCTAGCAATGAGCAGCCTGATGGTGAGAGAAGTCATCTGCATAGCCACAAGCACCATCTGTGCAGGAGTTAGGCTAATGAGCAAAGTATGTAAGGGCTGGCAAGGGACAGGAGAAGTGAGGGGAGAGGGTAAGGTGGTAGGATGTGACTCCAAGTAAACCAGAGTTGGACCTTCATACAATGCAGTGAATCTCAGCCATGGCTACTATTAGGCACACAAGGGGAGCTCTTTTAGACTCCTAAGGCTTGCACCTTATTCCTGATCAACTCATTCCAAATCTCTAGCAACTGCACCCAGAAAATACTTAAAAATTCCCAGATAATTTTAACAGGCAGCCAATTATGAGATGTTCTGATAGAAGAGGAAAGATGCTGAGATTATGCATCTTTACATCATAGGTCAAATTCCAGGCTACTGTAAGTATATTCGCCGGGCCACCACCAGCAGCCTTATTTAGAGTTCTTAGAATTGAGTCTTAAATTTGCTGAATTTTAACCATATCCTTTGGTGATTCATATTTACATGAATGTGTAAAATGTGCTGAATTATGATGTTGCTTTTCATGAAAAATTAATAGGAGAGAATGTAAGAAGGAAAGCACTGTACTCAATAATCACATATGTGCATTTGGAACATTCAACCATGATAGGGCCAAAAATGGCAATGCCTTCTCCACTTACCTTCTCTCCCACCAAAGTTTTTCGATGAGTTAAAGGATTGCTTAGGGTAGAGAACTTAATGTTAACACGTCTTCTATAAGTCTTTATGGCTGCATTAAGGATCGTCAAGGGGAAAAGAATACATAGAAAATATGCATGTGATTATGCAAGGGATTTATTGGGTAGACATAGATCAGAGGCAAGAGACTCCATAGTGGCAGTCTGTACTGGAGAGCCAAAGACCCTTCAGACCACGGAGATGGGAACTAAAGAACAAGAGGGATCAAGGATGCAGCAACAGTTCAAGATTAAAGGCCTGGAAGCTCACTGAAGAATCACTGGTACAAGTTCCTATTGGAAGCTTGAAGAAACTGTAGATCTCTAGACTGATGTGCAAAGGCAACAGCAGCAAGGGATACACCTGCTGAGAGACTGGCAGCTCTTCAAAAGAGGCACACTTCCTTCTTCTGCCCCTTTTTACTTTATCCAGGCTGCAGGCTTACTCATCGGTGCCCTGCATACCTACATAGGTCTTCTATTTTCAGTTTGCTATCCTACACATCAAGCATCCAAAGGCAGGAAAAGAACTATGATATACTAATCTACTGGTGTTCCTTAATCCACTTAAGTATTCATATCATGAGTAACAGTCACAGTGGTGAATGGCTGCTGCAAGTAATTTTTTTTGGGGGGGGGCTTGATCTGCCCCCAGACTTATTAACATTTTCTTTGCCTTGTACCACTCTTAACCAAATGTTTAAAAGCTTTTGAAATGTTTATTCTTCTAACCCATCCCTTTTGTCTCTTTAGTGGCAGAAACTCCTCACTTTTTAGGCTTAAATCAGGCATCTCATTTTCTTCTGCTTCCCTGGGCAGAACAGCTTTCTTAGTTGTAAAATTATCTTCAACTTAATCATCATCATTATTTTTTAATTTTTTAATTTTTTTGGTACCGCGGATCGAATTCCACTTCTTGCGCTTGTGAGGCAGGCCTCCAGACCGCTGAGCTAAATCCCTGGCACAACCATCATTTTGTTAACGAAAGTCCATCACTGTTAGGTTAGGTAAACTTTATGAAGGACTACATCGTTCTTGATTGAGCTGTTTTACCTTCACTGACTACTTGTGCTTTTCACCTGTGATTTGGTCAGTAGAAAGTTATTGGAAAAGTCAATATATTTTGGGATGAATGATTGTACCTAGACCTCTTGAGAAGGGAGATCAAAAGATACAAATAATTGGAATTCTAGAAAATATTGAATGAATATAGTCACAAGAGGTTAAGCCACACAACAGAAATGCGGTATATTTTACCTTTGTTATGTAACTGCACAACGTTAGTGGAGTACTTAGATATACTGCTGTAAAGATACACAAGAATTTCTCCATAGTTTTTTTTGGGGGGGGCATTTATTTGAGACAATATATTTATTGCCCAAGAACTCACTTGTCCAAGATACTAATTAACATCACACAATGCTAATTAACTGGAGCACAGTAGGTAAGAGCTCACACTTCTATGGCAATCCTTACTCTCAATGCATGAGAATACTGGATGTTTCTCAAACTCTGGCTCCTAAAGCCTTCAGCCCAGGTATAACACATTCCACAGGGCTTGAGGAGAAGGCAGTTACAATTCAACAAGTGTCTGAAAGTCACTATTAGCAAACTGACATAATGATTTCCAAACCTCTGATTTCCCTCAAACAAATTTGGCCTACCTTTGCAGATATCGCTAAGATGCCACTCTGTCTCCTGTCTCTCTGCTTCTTTATACATGCCACCAAGGTGAATTGTTCTCAATGCTATAAATAGCTCTTCTTATAATGAACTGAAGTACGTCTAACTGACCTCACACTTCACACAATCTGGGTTTTCTTTCACACTGGACTCACTCAATGCTAACATGAAGATGCCTTTAAGAATTATTGATTTATTGTTGGAAGGCATTAAGTAGTTCTGTCTACTTCTGTATCTTTGGGGCTTATGTCTCCAACACCAAACCCAGGTTGAGCACGGAGAAATCTCAGTATGCGTAAAACAAATGTGTCCATCCATAAGTGGAATTGTAACTAAACAGAGCCTCATTTCTTTTCCCTCAGAGATGACCCTGATGACAAAATAAATCATCTGCAACAGCAACCTGTCTATGATTTGATACACAATAAGGCAAATGCTTATTTTGAATCTGGTGTAAGTATACAACAATCATTTTCCCAGGTAATATAGTAAATGTATCCTTAGCTATTTCACTAGTTTCACCTCAGTAAGGAAACTATACATTAGAAACAGAAAATTGATCACTTAAAGAAAATTCTAGATAAGATCTGATGTAATGCGAAAGACTTTACAGGATAGTTTGGTGATGTTATACTAATTACAAATAATCCCTAGGGTACACATTTCCTGCATGAGTCATCAGAGCGATAACAGAACAACTACACATAAGAAAACAATCCTGGTAAGAGAAAAGAGAAAATACGCACTAAGCAGCACCTCTCTCTCGCCTGGGAAGGAATGGACCAAGAAGCATGTACGGATAGCTAGTCCGTAGGCCCACCCCAGTCTTTTCTATTCCGTTTACTCTGATAATTGCATTGATTTTCCTTAGGGGACCATCCTGAGTTAATTGACTTGTCTGCATTTCTCAAAAGGAATTTGTATCAGTCCTTTTATTTCCAGGAGTGAATGGCTGACTCAGGTTTGGGCAAATATAGCCAACAGGAGTTGCAGTACATCTTCACTATTTCTGGCTTTCCTATTGGTGAATTTGCTGATATAAGTTCTGCTGAGATTTATTTCTAGCCCCCGCGTAGTACTTGTGATTCCTACACCATTCGCAGGCATGGGAAGAGGGACGGAAGTTTTGAGTCCATGGTGCGTGTGCTCCTACTCGGGCGCAATAAAGCACGGCTGCCTTTTGGTCCCCTCTCTAAATCTGTAAGTGCACTTTCCAGCTTCTTTTGGTGCCGTGTTTTTCACATGTTTGTGCCTTTTTTGGTTGTTTGACTATTTAAAGTGACTACACCTCTAGTGCCGAAGAGCTGGCTAGGACTCTGAAGCGCAGGAGGCTTTGAAGTATCTGGCGACGAAATAGTTGCTGAGATGCTCTTTGCCCAAGTGGGAGATGGAGTGCTGCTGGCTTTGAATTTAATACTAGAGAAACTACTACAGATTTGTGTGTGCATATGAGTTACATGTAGAGTACAAGGGTGCGGGTATCCACACAGAGGCCCAAAGAAAGCTAAGTCTTTATAGTTATATTTTACCTTGGATTACTAGTTCAGCATTGGCTAATTCAGAATTGGAGGCAACGTTCCAGAAAAATATTATTGTGAATGAAACAAATTGTACTTCCACAGACTTTCCTTTTCATCAAAAACTTATTCTTTTATTTACTATATAACTATTGACCACATTTTTGAACCACTTTCATGACTAGTACAGTCTTATAAAATGTGAAAGCCTAGACACCATTAACACATACTGTTAGTAAACATTTCAGTCATACTTTGAAAACCTTCTTTCATTAAGCTAAGATTATTTAATAATGCTAGTGTATCCAGTTTCTCTAGTGTACAGCTTGCATAAAAACAAAACGAAATGCAGCAATGGGTAGGCTCTCTCTTCTAGGTCATTAATTACTTATGTTTTTAAATTGTCCATTTAAACTGCTTCAATTTTTTTCTGTATAGATCATTTAAATGAATGCAATTATGTATCTAATTCACTCTATAAGAACCATTAAAGAAATTAGATATAATGCTACTGAAAGTAAAATAACATTATAGGCATCAATTGCTATCTGACTGAGTCTACATTGAGCACACATTTCGCTCTTACACTCTCTTAAATCTACATGGTACTATATGTTCAGGCAGCTTTGTACCACATTCACAGGCAGGCTAATTCAGAAGCTGTTTCTTTTATATGGTGTTGCAGTAATAGGCAACTTCATGAAGCATTATATTACACAGAAGATAACTAGAGGCCCCAGTGAGTCTCAGTTTCATAGCTATTTTATGGAATAATTGTTTTTATTTTGTTTAATTTTTTAATCTTTATTAAATTTATTGGTACATATTAGGTGTACAATACAATTACATTCATCATTGGGATCTTGTACCTATACATGACTTATCAAGTTCTTATTTTTGCCCATTCTCCAGCCCTCTCTTCAGCCCCTCCACCCTTCCTTGTTTACAAAGACATTGTTTCCGTGTTTTTCCTTTTCAGAAATTTTTTCTTTTCCAATTTTTACCTTTCCCCAACCTCCCCACTTCCTCTTTTCTTTTAGACTTTTCTTCCTATTACACAATATCAATTATACATTTTAATCCTTATTTACACTTTTACTTTTTCACACCAGAGAAACTAGTCAGTATTTACACATATATAACATTAATTTCATTTGAGAGTATGGCTTCAATGTGCATCCACTTAGCTGTAAATCTCACTAGTTTTTCAATTTTTATGGTTGAATACTATTGCATTTTATTAAAAAAAAATGCATCTTCTTTATCCAGTCTCCAGTTGATGGGCAATTGGGCTGCTTCCAAGTTTTAGCTACTACAAACTGTGCCTCTATAAACATGGGTGAGCATATATCACTGTGGTATGATTCTTTTGGGAAGATACCCAGCAGAGGAATAGCTGGTTCAAATGGCACCTCTAATCCTAGTTATGTGAGGTATCACCATATTGATTTCCACTAGTCTGCACTCCACCAACAATGACGAAGGGTTCCTGTCTCCTCACACCCCTGCCAGCATTTGTTATTGGTTGCTTTCTTGATAGCAGCCATTCTTACTGGGGTGAGGTGGAATCTCAGTGTTGTTTTCATCTGCCTCTCTTGAATGACCAATGATGTTGAACATTTTTTCATGTGATTATTTGCTGCTTTTACTTCTTTGTCTCAGCAATGTCTCTTCATTTCAGATGCCCATTTTTGAATAGGGTCTTTATATTTGGGGGGTTCACAGGGTTTTGTTTGTGGTAAATGTATCATAATCTTCTTTTGTCTTTTTGAAGATTGCATAGTAAAACCTTGGCTTGCTAGTAACTAGTTCTGCAATGTTCTGTAAGAGGAGCAAATGTTGCTAATAAAATTTAACTTGATAAATGAACTTTGCAAAATGAGTAATACTTGAAGCTGACTGTTACATGATCATAGCTGAGCCAGTGATTCTCCTCTCTCTCTAGCTGTGGGATTGTGGGTGATCATCTCCTGACAGCAAGAGGGCAGTGGGGAAGCCGAGCATGGTGGCGCACACCTGTAATCTCAGCACTTGGGAGGCCGAGGCAGGAGGACATCTGTGAGTTCGAGACCAGCCTGGGCTACATAGTGAGTTCCAGGTCAGTCTCAACTACAGAGTGAGACCCTGTCTCAAAAAAAAATAAAAAATAAAAAAATAAAAAAGGGTAGTGGGAAAATCTCATCAGCAGGGGTGAAGGAGAAAATGGTGGAGGAATCCCTCACTTCAGATAAGATTGGGGAGCTATATACAATGTGGGAAACAGTGCAAAGTTTTGTAGCAAAGCACTACTTGAATAAGGCTGTAGCAGTGCCAGTGATGAATCTGTTTAATGACAATGCAATGTCATTTCCACAAAATCCTCAGAAGGAGGCAAAAGCAAGTGTCATTGGATAGATTGCTTGTTAAAGTTGCATGAAAAGAAGAATATTCTATTTAGAAAATAGATATCAGTCTATTAGTGATAGTGAAAGTTGTCCTACCTAGTAACCCTCCTCTCTCATCTCACTCACACCAATCAGGGTGGTTTTCAGAGTTAAGTGTAGATTAATTTCTTTATTATTTTGTATTTTATTATAATATTGCAATAATTTCATGTGAAATTTTTGGGTAGAATTTTTGGAATGAATCATCCAATTTTCCCTTATTTCTTATGGGAAATTCATTTTGATTTACAAGTGCATTGGATTGCAAACATATTTCTGGTTATTCTTGCAAACAAAAGTTTTATCATACTGGTTTATAACTGTAGTGTTTTTGCTTTCTAAATTCCACAGCAAGCCTCTCTGAGGATAGAACTAACATAAAGATGATAGAGAGGAGAGGAGGACAGGGCAAAGACAATGAGAAGGGGAAATAAGAAGGAGCAGGAGGAGAAAAAGGAGGGAAAAACAGTGGGAGGAAAGGGAGAAGAGAATTAGAAATCAAGTCCCCCAAATTGGTGCATTTGAACCCCTGGGTTTTATAGTGCTTAAAAATTTACTTTGGCTTTTGTTTCAGTTCCACAAGCAAATATGAAACCCCATCTTTATTATTTTATTTGTTTTTCTTATGTAGTTGGAGTTAAGTTTCTGTTTTTTGCAAATGAAAGAGTCCTGAAACAAAAGATAAACTCTGAAGAAAGTTGACCAGGAAGATGTGCCATCTCTTTTAGTTGTAAGATTTGAACTTACTGTTTACAGAGGGTTTGGATTAGTGATATGTAAGACAGAATTGAGCAACTGAAAGAAATAGAAACCATAAACACTTTGAAAGATGTTTTAAAATTACCTTCTTTTAAAGTTTTTAGAAAATAAATGTAAATTATTGTTTCTGTAAAGGTTAGCAACAGATTTACGATGTATCTTTGCTGTGTTACAGTTAAGAACAGTTCACTTTTAATTAGGTTCTTTAATTAAAAGATTGAGATTTGGGGATTAAAAGAGTTTACCAACTCTGTGACCCTAACTTTTACAAGCTTCATTTTTGTCAGATATCAAGTAGGCGTGTGAAGTATTCGAATATTTGCACAGTATAAGTAGTCAGATTTTTCTTGAGGGAAGGTAAAATTGTTGTAAGACTTTATTAGGTGATCTAATATGCTCATGACTACAATTGAATCCATAACCATGGATATTTTACTTATATGTGTGTGTGTGTGTGTGTGTGTGTGTGTGTGCTCGTTTTCTGTCAGTTATTTTTATCCTTAGGAATGCATGTGCTATTAGGTAAGATAAAATCAAAAGCAAAATCTGTGAATTTACCATTTTTGCAGCAGGTATTTAACCTATACCATCTTGGTTCCAGCTATTATAGGACTTACTTGAGATGGTACAAGATAGAAACAATCAACTTCATCTTTCAAGGCAATTCCAAACCAACAGAAATTATAAATACGTAGACAAATATGGCTCAAGGCAGATTTATTTAATACCATGTCTGAAGTGGAATAAGTTCTGGAATGAGTGTCTGAGATGGGTGTTAAAAAATGAACATTTGTTTGCCGGGTAGTAGGAGTTCCAGGGCGGGCTGTGGCACACATTTGCGTATGAGAGAGCGAAAAGGACTGAGGTGGAGGAGTCCTCCAATGGCAGATGATGAAATTTTTTAGCTGTCAAGAAACTGATGGAAGTGTTTGAAGATGCTGAAGGTTAAAATATAACTGCTTCATGGCACGCTCACTGATAGCTCATGGGCTTGGTTTTGTCACGAAATGTTATAGAACCATTTTCCAACAATCTCTGCCTTTCTGGATTCTCAAATTTGGAGATCAACGTCCCTTTCCAATTTGTATTTCTTCTCAGATATGAAAGAAACATTTAAATTATAATTCGTATAAGCATGTGTGTCTTGGAAAGCCCTCTTCCAAATGGATCTGCACCTTTTAAAGATTAGAAATCAAAATAATTAATCTTACCTACTCATAGTTGCTCAATGGATCTTTTATGCTTTCTTTTCTTCTCACCCATTTTCTCCCAAATTAACATTATTTGTTTAAAATCATTCTCTAGCAAGTCTTAAACCCTTAAAGATACCACTGTTTCCTATCCCCTATGTTTGGCAGCTAATTAGAACATCACAAAGGTGAACAGGATGGAGAGAGAGATTCCACGGTTTTCTTTTGTTGATATTATTTTCTTGAGACTCTGATACTAAAAAATGGGTTTGATAGACAAGCAGCTTGTATTTTTCCAGTTTCTCCAGTTCTGCCCTAGACTTTCCTCCTTCTACCTGTACAGGTCAGAGCAATGGGTGACATTAAGGGAGTCAATTTAAAACTGATCAAACCAGAGAGGTAGAAGTAACACTGGCTGCTGAAGGCTACTTCGTTCTCTGTCAGACTGGAAACATTTGGTGGGGCAAAGCAAGAGTAGAAAAAGTGGTGGAAGAAATATCTAAACAAAACTCTAATTATCGTTGCCCTTCTTAACATACCTGCTTGGTCTAAGCGTTAATCAGCATGATGGTGACACACATTCTGCAAATTCACATGTTTAATCCTTCCTGTTCCCCATGTATTTCTCTTTATAACAGAAACAGCAGATGCAGATTAGGAGGGACTCATTCATGAGCTGTGCCTCTGCTTTAATATCATTTAGTGAGCTGCACAAAGGAGGAAACAGTTTTATTTTTGAAGATCCTAAATGAGTTGCAGAAGGATATCAACAAGTCCTAGAGCAGGAATGAGACTTAACATGCTTGAGGGCTTCTTTGACAAACAACAACCTCAAAGGGAGCACTGCCGTGTGCACAGATAAGAAAGACAGATGTGGGGCTGGCCTCCCACTCCTTGTGGAGTGGGACTGCTGGGGGTGGGGGCTTTCTCCTGCAGCTGCTCCACACTGGTCAGCTGGGAAGCTGGGTGTGCAGGCACCACAGTAGGCACAGCAGTAAATCACGTAGCATCTCTTCTGGATGAAGGCCAAGTTTCTCTTAACAATGTTAGGTTCAGCTCCCTGGTAGCTTGGGGAGAAGAGATCCATTTCAATCATTTCCAAGAACATCCCTGAAGCCAACTTTTTTTGACAGGAGGGGATGTGTGTTGTAGTAACTTCCTGCTGAAGTAATAAAGGAGAAATAAAAGCCCTACACTCATTCTAGCAGACTCGGACACTGCTGGAAAATAGGTTCTGGTCTAGGACTGATATAGTGAGGTCTGTCTTGACTTTTACTTTCTTCTTTTCTTCCCTGCCTACTTGCAAAGCAGATAATCCCAAAATTTGTAGTTGCATGAAAGAAAGCTTTATAAATTAAAACAGGACTTTGGTGCAACCCACACAGTGCAGAATTCATCCTTGTAAGAAATGTTCTGTGGAATCAAGTGAACTTCCGTGAACTGGTAGATAACTCTTATGTGTGAACAATCTGTCTTGTTGACATGAGTACACAAGAGGAAATCTGTACCAAATTATTGGTTATGCAGTCCTCTGGAAAGTTTTTGGATTTTTTTTTTGATGTGATAAATTTGGTCTAAAGACCTAGCCATACTCTTAACTATCAATGTAAATTCAAGAAAGTCTCTCCAATTCTTGAGTGTCATGATAAAACAGAGGCATTATTTATTCTTCGTAGAGTTAGGAATCTTTGATGAGACAGTACAAAGGTGATGCATTAATTTTCTATTGCTGTTGTAACAAAAGGTCACAAACAGTATTGTAAAGCAACAGAGTTTTCTTTATTTGGTTCTAGAGGTCATAAATCCTGAAATGAGCCCAATAGGTCTAAAATCAAGGGTCCATAAGAGATAGATTCTTCTCGATGTTCCAGGAAAGAATATAAGCAACCTTTTCTAGATTTACATGCTGCCGTCCATTATTCTTTGGCTTGTGAAAGATCACTACAAACTTTGCTTCTGTTCTCTCATTGCTTTCTATTACAAGGACAGGTGCGAGTACACAGGCCCCATCAGGATAACCTAGCAACTCAACGCCATTACCTTCATTGCATCTACAAGGTTAACTTTGTGATATAAGATACTGTATGTCCAGATTGCAGGTGTTAGGGTGTAGACATCTTTACTGCTCACTATGCAACCGGTCATAGGGGCACACTGCAGATATCAGCACACATATGTATGCAATAAATTTCAGTTTTTATCTCCTATCAGAATTGGAGGTAAAATGGACTTAATGATTCTTTTTACCCATTCAGAAAAAAAAAATTATGTAGCCAATGGTGACTATAAAACCATCCTGGATGAAGAGAGATTTTTCTACTCAGGGTGTCAGGAAACTAGTTATAGAAAAACCTTTTCGTTTTTTAGAACAATAATGAAAATGAGAGTCATCATGGACTTCAGAACTCATGAGAATATGGGCCTTGTGATACGAAGAAGTTAGAACTGCTGGATATTTTCGGCCTCTGATTTAATATTCTTCCAAATTGCCCTGACATCATAATCATTTATCTTCAAGGAAAGCAGAGGGAGGCCAAAATAGTTTCAGTTTCTCTTGTTTTAATGGTGAATTCCTATCCTTTTGCTGATGTCGGCTTATAGTGATAATTCACACTGCCATCACATGAAATGAAGCAACTAAATCAAAATGTTTTTCATGGGGGAGTAGCTTGGGGAAGTGAAGGAAACAGCATGCTGGGCTTCTCATGCTGAGCTATGTTTGGATGGTATCTGTAAGAATCAATGTAAAGCTGACTTCTACAACAAAACCTTCCTGAAGGATACAGAAAAATATGCAGGAGCCCACCCCTAGTTAGAAGACATGGCCAGTTTGCTGCATCTGAGTGAATTATATAAAATATGGACTTTATTCTCCATATCATGGTAGCTAATTACGGGTACAATTAGTGACTCATTACCTAGTCTTTTAATGATGTCAGCAAGACCTTTAACAAATTTACTATTTACCAAACTTACACTTACTTATTTGATCACTCATTTTTTCAACAATCAATTCATATATTCACTCACTCTACAAAACTATATTGAATAATTAATTTCTACTCATGTTACATTGAACAGCAGAGACTCAAATATAAATCAACTACATACATACTCTAGAAAATTACCTCTTGCACCATTTTTCAGCTAGAACAGTAGAACAGTCATCTTGGATGTAAGACAAAGGAGCAGAAGTAGATAATTTTGTGGATAATCCATTGACGATCAACTTAAAAGCAGGTAGATAAATTTTGATAACACAGAAAATAATGGAGATGATTAGGAAGCTGATTTCCTACCACACAAATGTGCAGGGCTATGTCCCCAATTACGTAACCTTTATTAACTAACACAAGTGTTGGTAGAAAGTTTGTGCTTAAAGTTTGTGCCATACACGTTAATATCTGGTTATTAATTTACTATGTCACTGGGCTCAGAAAAATGTGGATTTTCCTCTTCAGTTTGTTTTTATGCTGGTCAACAGTAAATGGAACCATCCCTTAATTTCTCTGGCTGTCAAATTGTGAATTTTAAATCTAGTTTGAAAGAGAAGTGGCTGAATTTCTCTGTGCTCCTCAGTAAATCAGAGGAACTATATCTAAAATGATGGGTTCTGCCCTTATTTTTAGAGGTGGGCCTCACTAGTATATTCTAGAGCTGATAAAGCATGGTCTGTGTCCAATGAAATGGTTGAATGTAGCTGAGAAAAAGCTCAAACAAATGGACCTCTGACTTTGACTCCTAATCTGGTCATCATGTGCATTACTGAGATCTCACAAACTCCTATCGCAACCCGATTACCTCTGCACTGGGAATGCGTTTTGCTTTCCTCTATAATCATATTGGTCTATGCCTTTTTTCATTTTTCAAGTATTTTCTATTTCTTTTGTTTTTACTTCTACTTTCACAGATTTGTTTATTGACTCTCTCATCCTTCCAGTATTACCCAAGGGAAGCACAAACCCTAACATAATACCATTTCACAATAGCTAATGTACTATTCTCCCAGTTCATGGAACATATAGTCATCTAAAAATTGTTAGAATCAAGATAATTGTCTTTTATGTTTTCATATTTCCCCTTTTACTAGCCCCAAAACTGAATTGCTGAGTTTGTTAACAGACCCATTAAAAGCCTTTTTATGATAGCTGGTGTGGTACAATGACCACTGATTGTCTTACACAGTTGCTCTTTCTCTGGAAAATCCTGCATCTTTACTGCAAGAGACTCCAGCATCACATCACTCTCTGTCTCTTTTGCAGGAATACGTGAATCTGTTTGAAGGTATTGCTGACTTCTAACCAGAGGCAAACTAGAAGGTTGCTCTTAATGATGATAAGTTCTTCTATTAGTATTGGAAACAAGAAGGTAGAAATAGACACTACAAGGAGAATTAGAATCCAAAAAGAATAAAGTGAAATAAAACAAACCAAAGCTAAATAAAACAAAATTTCAACTGAATTCCTAGGAATACTATTTTATTTTTATTCTTAAATTTTTTTTCTCATTGAGTTTATTGGTACATTTTAGGTACACAGTACGGTTACATTCATCATTAGGATCTTGTGCCTTTACATGACAGGCCTTGGTTCTCATTTTTTCCCCTTGTCCCTGCCCTCCCTTCATCCCTCCTCCCTCCCCCTTTACAAATACTTCATTTCCATTTTTTCATTTTCTCATACTTTTTTCTCTTCCCTTATTCCCTTTCCCCTACCCTTCCTACTTCTCCCACACTTTTAGTTGCTGTCTTCCTATTTCACACTGTCAATTATCCCATTAGGATCATATGTACAATTATAGTTTTTCACACCAGAGAAACTATTCGGTATTTACACATGTCACTTATTGTTTTTATTAAATATAAGTGGCACTTCTAAATACTTCAATACTAAATACTAACTGAACTGTTATTCTCAATAACTTTCTAATGTAAGCATCGTGATTTCTTCAGAATCTGGAGATAAAGAAAGTAAGTAAATTTGTTCTAGATCACATAAATTTGAGATGAGAATGAGTATTAATAGGAGTTTGAGGATGGTAAGCTATAAATAAAATGGCATTGATATTAATTCTACTTCTATGTTTTTGGATAAGACATTTAAAAGTAACATCTTCAAAGATTTTCATATCTGATCCAGAAAAAGTTAAGAAAATAAATGTTTGACTTACATTGACTTTGGTCTTGAGACTGACATCACTTGTGATTTTGAATGGGTAGTTAGGGAGAGAATTTCTTTCACTGGGAAGGTGGGAGCTGATTATGGAGAACCAATTATTTATTTAATGGTTCAGATTTTCAATACTTAGGGGGTTTGATTCTGCCCTTGAAATCATTGACTTTTAAGTTTGGACAGATGTATTGACCTAGAAATGTATTTACCTAGAAAAACCAATAATTATTTTCAAGTGAAATACAGGAGAAGAGTTACCAACAAGCTGCGAGAAGCAATCACTAAGGAGTTGCTCAGCAGTCCCCTCTCTGTCATGTACACGTGTGTGCACGTGTGTATGTGTCATTCATCTGGAACAACTGTGCTGATTTTGGTTCTGCTTTGGAAGCCGAGGAATGTGGAGAGCTTTGGAATTCCTTTCTTGTGGAAGGAATCTTGGTGCCTGAGGATAGCTGACAATGGACACTTCCCAGAGGCAGATAGCTCATAAGACGACTCCCTATTGCTAACTTGGTAGAAGCACCAAATGTGGTTTTCTATGACCGTGACCACAACTTTATGGACCAAGATAAAAGCAACTGAAATAAATTTCACTTTAGTTAGTTTAAGTGTATTTTTTAGGACACAAAAGTGGCTGAATAGTCCTCAAGTATTTCAAGATTTGAGTATGATGTTTTCTTTGTGTTTTAATCTCACTTTCTAACCAAAAAAAGTATGTATAAGAAGATTTTTCCACGTCATGAGAATGATAAAATTCCAAGCAAAGAAAAATCATAAAACATTCATTGTGGTATGTACATTTATTGATACCCAGTGATCAATAAGCAGATTGCTGGGTGAAGAGATTGTTATATGATTGAATCACTTCTGTCTGGATTTGACGTCTGTATCATTCCGTGAGATCCAGCAGCCCCCAAATATTTAATTCCCAGTTCAGATATACATTGAATCTGCAATCACGATCTTCACATATTGTTGGAGAAAGGAAGAGGCTTCAGTAATCTATTTCATTTATCGTCAGAATAGCAGCTTGAGAGAGTTGGTCATTGCTAGCCACGACGAAGACTCTAAAAATGAAGTTTAGAGAATAAAGTCAGGAGAAGTTGAAGTAGAATTGTTATTATTTCTGCTACTGTGTATGTTTTCTGTTTCTTTTGCTGTAAGATTCTGTCACTCTGCCACTCCAAACCTCCCCAGTGGCTTCCCATGGAATCTATGGTAAGGTCTCCAACCCTTTAACCTGGTTTAAAAAGCCGCATTTCATCTGGTTTCTACTTAAAGCATTGTTCTCCTCTCATTCCTTTCACCGCTAGGCTTCTAGCCCCTTGTCTGGTCCTTGCACTAGCTCTGCCGGGAATTCTTCATGTCTTCCATTCTTCTTGGCTGGGTCCTTTTTCATCTTCAGGGCCCATTACTCTCCAGTCAAGTCAGTAGTCACTTATTTTTGCATAAATATTGCTTCCTGAAGAAGAAATATGCTTACTTTGCAGCTGAGCCAGTCTGAGCTTCAGCCATTCAATTCAAGAACTACTCATGTTTATGTAAGTGAAGAAAGCATTTGTCACTCTGCCACTCCAAACCTCCCCAGTGGCTTCCCATGGAATCTATGGTAAGGTCTCCAACTCTTTAACCTGGTTTAAAAAGCCGCATTTCATCTGGTTTCTACTTAAAGCATTGTTCTCATCTCATTCCTTTCACCGCTAGGCTTCTAGCCCCTTGTCTGGTCCTTGCACTAGCTCTGCCGGGAATTCTTCATGTCTTCCATTCTTCTTGGCTGGGTCCTTTTTCATCTTCAGGGCCCATTACTCTCCAGTCAAGTCAGTAGTCACTTATTTTTGCATAAATATTGCTTCCTGAGGAAGAAATATGTTTACTTTGCAGCTGAGCCAGTCTGAGCCTCAGCCATTCAATTCAAGAACTACTCATGTTTATGTAAGTGAAGAAAGCACTGGGCAGTGACTCCTCCAGCTCTGGTGTTCTGTCCTTCAAGTGCTGAAGAAATCCCAAGAAGTATGGAGCCTTTTCTACTGTGCCTCTCCAGAATCTCTCTAACCATTGCTCTAGGTGTAACAGAAATATATAAAGAAAAATATTCAATGATCACATCTATAATTATATTGTTATCGATCATAGTTTAAAGATCTCTGTCCCCTTTGATCTCTTGAATCCTATGATGATGGAAACTTTGTTCTTTTCACTACTGTGTTATCAGTGCTTGGCATATAGTAGGTGCTTCAAAAATATGTGCTAAACAAATCACTTTGTTCAGTGAGCTGATTGATTTCAGTTTATTGTTATCCAATCCATTCTGTAATTCTGTATCATATTTGACAGATGAAATAACTGAATATTAGAAGGAGTAAATGGATTTTCAAAATTAAAGAAGCAGTAAATTACACTGTTAGAATTTGGACTACTCATACTTACACACTTTTTAAAAAAATAATTGTACAAAGTAAATTATTATTGAATTATTCTGAATGGATTACTCTGCTCTCAAAATATGCTTTCAGTTTTACAAAGCTATGAGAAGGTGCTAAGGCACAAAGACTATGAAGATAGGTTGATAGGGCTGCCATGATTCAAATTTTCCCTATCTAATTTTACTTGTGTGATTTTTGCTTCAACTTTCTTATTTATAAAATCATTGCGGTTTGAGGATTAAATGAGGGACTATGTCTAAGGTATATACACCAGAATTTGGCACTTCAGAAGTATGTTATAAACACTATGTTTTATCATAATTATTATGATTAACTGTGATTGTCTTAATTTTTACCATAGTGCTCTTGGATCAGGTAAGGACCAGAAGTGTTTTCCAGGCTCTTATTTTTCTCAATCAATGAATTAGGGAGGACAATTGTTGGATGTGAAAGACAGGGAAGAACTAAGAAAAAAAAAAGAGGAAAAGAAGCACAAAAGAGGTGCTCAGGTACAAGGGGCTGCAGTGCAGCCTCTCTGCATCTCTGCCCCACTGCGGTTAGTGAGTGTTCTCCTCTAGGAGGTCATGCCCAGCTGCTCCAGGGGCATTGCCATGCCCCAGTCTCTGGCTACGGTGGTATTGGATGTTGATGGTGGCTCAGTATTTAAAGGTAAAATGTTATGAATAAACTACTGGAAACATTTTATGTGTAGCACTTATCAGACCAATCACGTATTGGTATCCACAGTAAAAATTCATCAATAGTCATCAGTTTTTACTCTGAGTGTGGGAATTTTATTCTGATTTAGTGGCCTACTTGGCTGTTGTGCATTTTAGCTCTTAGAAAAAAGATCTCTCTGAAACAAATAAAAAGAAAATATACAGTTCAGAATTAGTGACTACCTTGGAGAAGATTTCTCTGGGATCCTGTGAAGCAGTCGATCTTTGGAAGAAATTAAAGATACTGAAGGATGTGAGACAGATGTGAAAGGATCCACCTTCTCTGCTGCCGCTGAGACTATAATTACTGGTCTGGAGCTACTGGCCACAGCCGTCTGGGCCTTCCTTTCCCACGCAGCTGTCTTCCTTTTTTAGGAAGAGCTATGTAAGGCAGGCAGACCACATGGACTTCCTCTGAGCAGTTAGAACTTTTTGTCAATATCATCTTTGATCTTGCTGGGGCACTTTAGCAACCCTGAGAAGATATCTTATCAAAGAGAAAATCAAAGTAAGCTTCTGGTGTCACTATTTCCCCAACAGCATTCTGGAATCTTAAACATGGAGCCTGACTCTTGACAGTCACGATGCGCTCGCTCAGTACTTGTCTTTTCTCCCTGAGAGTCACCATGGTATCTTCGGGCCATGTGGACAAAAGCCAAACAGAGCTTTCACCTTTGCCCTGTGTTTTCAGGAATCGAAGAGACACATCATCCTTGCAAATTTATAAACACTGCTTGCTTCTCTTTCCCCAGGGCAAACCTGAGAACTCAGAGGTCAAAACAAAATGGTCAAAGGATTGCTCTCTCCTTATTTTCCAGACAAGTGTGAACATCATTCTGTTTTAACATGACAATTTGAGAAAGTCTAGCAGTTGCTTCAAGATTCTGGTTCACTCTAGAATTATATGTTTCACTTGAAAAATACATATGGCAATATGGTTATTGTCAAAGCTAAACACAAAATTTGCATTTGACAGCTTAATACCAATAGAGCACCTCTGTAGGAATGCAATTTTGAGGGTAATACGTGTTCCTAGGATGAGAGTTTTTTGTGGTTGGAAAATGAAGCCTAGAGATGTACTTGTATAAGATTTTTTTATTCTATTCAACAGAAAAGAATTGTGGTTATGATTAAGGAAATGGCAGTGATTTTTTTAAATTTTTCATTAACAGGTTGACCTAAAAATAGTACAATGAAGATTAGTCACCAAGAAGGCTGAGGAATGTGGCTGAATATGGCCAGAGCCACTGGAAGGTGCCAGTCTACCCGGCAATGTCGCTGGAGCTGTCTGATGCACGTTAACCCCCCCAAGCCTTGAATCACTAGTATGGGATAATGTCTGTTATTATACCTCTTCTGCAGATGAAGGATCTATGGCAGAGTTATTCAAGTGTTTGTCCAAGGACATTAAGCTGTTAAATGGTAGACCTGAAATAGCATCGCGAATGAGGTCATACGCCTTTTCCATGCCACCTCTGCCTCCATGTTACCACAGAGTTTTTCCCTCCCCATCCCCATTGCTGTCACTAGGCATTGGACACCGCACACTGTGAGCAAAATGGATTCTAAATTAGTCCATTACTTTGAGTCGCTTGTTTCAAATTCAATTACTGACTGTGAGTATCTGTTCTACCCTGTCTCACGTCCACATCCTCTCTTTGAAGAGGTTAGGATGCAAATCACTAGGCGTGGACGGTGGGACTCAGAATAATAAATTTCTTCCCAGTAAGAAATTAGTTCATATGCTCAGCAACAGTGCTCATTGCTCTCTCCATTATCGTAAAAACTAATAACACAGAAGGAAAAGTCTAAATCCTACTTAATGATTATCATGCAATTTAGAAAAATTGTAACTCTGGGTAACATTAATTGATTACAAATGTAAATAACCTTGTGTTTAAAAGATGCCATTTTGAATCATATCTTATACATGAACAGTCTGTAATCAGTAAAGAGAAAAACTGAAGAGAATAATTGCAAAGCTTTGAAATTCTGTTGAGAGTTAATACTGTGGGACTTTGACTCTGATTCTTGCGATTTCTTCCAATATAAACTTGAAAGTTAGATTATGGAGGAGGTGAATGGACAAAAGGAACTGAGAAAAAGAGAGAGCAAGATTTCTACTGCAGAAGGCTTTTGACATGGTCCAGTTACTGCGTCACGACTTCATGTTTCTTAATCTTGGCAATAGAATAAAGTACTCTGCAGAAGGACTTTTTTCAAGTCCAAAAACATGACACTTCAGAGCTCTGACCATAACTTCTCTTTTTATGTCTACGGGATTTACAGTGTTTGCAGATGGAAGTAATTTAATACCGTGGTGATCTTTCATCTAGCCTGTTTCCTTTCAGTGACCTTATGTTTACTATAAGAAAACACCAACAAGGTGTCTGATTTCTTCATGGAAAAATGGTAACTTTTTAAAACAAAAGGATTTTGTCCAAGAAAATCATAAATCTTTCAGTTTCTGTAATTGAACAAAAAAGGCTCATTTGTTCTGTAGGGAGTGTTTGCCTGTTAGACAAGGCCGGTTTGACTTTCTCATAAAAATGCATTTTTTAGGTGGGAGAAGACAGCAGTAGAATAAAAAGTCGCTGTTGTATCTATGGCAGGAGAATAAAATCCTTTAATCTCCAGAGCCTTTCCCTGAACTGTCCCTAAGTTACCATTTGGAAAGCAAACCCTAGAACCCTTCCAGGAATTGCCCAGTTTGCTTTGAAATAATAGCAGGTTCTTTGTGCCCTTCACAGATCTCTGCTTCAGCATGTGTGGTTCCTGCTGATTTTAAAGTTTGTCCTGTGCCTCAGAAAGCAGACTCTTCCTAGGAGGAGAAAAGCTGCTGGTAACCACAGTAACACAACTTTCCAGGGAATCTTCTTATCGACCTTTAATTGGTTGAATCATAAATAATGGAATAAAATCTTTCAGCAGAAGGCCAGAAGCTGCACCCCAAACACTCCAGAAATGGATAACAGCTATCTTTAGGGTTCTGAGATACAAGATACCTTCTTATGCTGGAGGAATTTTTTCTAACAAGAGAGAGACTTGAATCTGGAGTGTCCATTCTGTTTGCACCATAGATCAAGGAGATGAAATGCCAAATGCTCTGATGAGCTCCATGCTGCACCCAAAGATGTTTTATAGAATCTAATAGAATCTAATCTAGAATGCAGAATTGGTATCTATGTATGAATAACTCATTTAAGATTTATATACAAATGTATGCTCCTGCAATCCTGAGTGTGTCTAGGAGGAGGGTGAAATATATTGCTTTAAATAACAATTTTGTGTTGAGTTCCTGATGCATGCCAAAGTGTTCTGGTTCTTGAAAGTAGAATTGGGAACAAAGCACAGGGGAGAAATAGACAAAGAAGAAGCAATGTTTAAACAGGAGCCTAACTTTGACTAATAGTCGATAAAAAGTGGGAAAAATGACAAGAGGATCTCAAGGAGAGGTAATAGTTCAAGCCAAGATGCAGGTGCAAAGAAATCATATGTATTTGAGAACAGAAATTTCAGCATGTTGGTTACTGGCCAACAGCAATATTATTTCAGCATTCTAAAAGTGTCTAATTTTTGCTCTTATGATAGGGCAGGAAATTCTCTAGGTGCTTGGAGTAAGATGATTAGGAAACCAAAGAAACAGCATTTCTTGTTCTTGTGGGGAATATTCTGCAATGGTGCTCACAGTTCTTCCTCCATTCTCCCATATTCTTACCACATATGAAAGAAGGCGTGATTGTATTACAGCGTCAACCAATAAAAATGATGTTGAATTATGTACTGTTTTATTACTTACCCCTAGTGTATACCAAATACTAGGAGGGTCTAGGCAGTAAAAACCATAAACTTGACCTATACTTTCAGTACAGTCCTAACCGAAACCTTTTTGAGCTGTTTTGTGGATATTGACAAACTAATTCTAATGTTTTACAGAGAGGCAAAAGGAAAAAGAAATTAAAATGCTAAAATAGCCAATAGAGCATTGAAGCAGAAGAAAAACTCAGAGAACTCACTGCACTTGACTTCAAGATTTGTTTAAAGCCATAATAATCAAGAAACTGGTACTGGTAAAAAGTGGACCAAGAGGTCAATGGAACACAATCAAATATCTAGAAATAGACTGCTACAAAAATTAGCAAGATATCTGGTGCAAAGGGTAAGGCAACCCAAAGGAGACAAGGCAGTCTTTCAAGCAAAAGATAACGCAACTACTGGACAAAACAAAACATGTACAAAAAAATAGCCCCTGCCAAAAGCACAGTGGATAACATGGAGAAACAAAGAAGAAAAAGAAGAAGAATAAGGAAGAAGAAGAGGAAGAAGAGGGAGAGGAAGAGGAGTAGAATAATATTATTATTTTGTACTGGGAATCAAACTTGGGTCCTTGTGTTTGCAAGGCAGGTGGCAGAACCACTGAGCTAAATCCTCTGCTCTCAGGAACTGAATTTTTAAACTTTTCACAAAAGTTATCTCAAGTGGATCACAGACCTCAATGTAAAATACAAACGGTAAAACTCTGAAAAGATAATATAGGACAAAATCTATGTGAATTATTATTTTGTACTGGGAATCAAACTTGGGTCCTTGTGTTTGCAAGGCAGGTGGCAGAACCACTGAGCTAAATCCTCTGCTCTCAGGAACTGAATTTTTAAACTTTTCACAAAAGTTATCTCAAGTGGATCACAGACCTCAATGTAAAATACAAACGGTAAAACTCTGAAAAGATAATATAGGACAAAATCTATGTGACCTCGAGTTTGGTGATGACTTCTTACAACATCCAAAGCATAATCAATGAAAGGAAATCTTGGTAAACTGGATGTAACTAAAATTAAAATCTTCTGTTGCAAAGACAAATCTTAAGATATTGAGAAGTCAAGCCAGAGTAACAGAGAAATCTTTGTGGAATACATATATTATAAGGTATGCTTATCCCAAATATGCAAAGAACTTAATATTCAAAATGAAGAAGAAAAACTTCCAAATTAAAAAGTAGGTAAAAATCTGAACAAATATTTCTTCAAAAAGGACATACAAATGCAAAGATGGTGGACATTACAATTAGGAAACTAAATTAAAACAACGAGATGCCACTCCATACCTATTAGCATGAGGAATTTCAAAGCACTGAAATTGACAAATGATGAGAGTTTGCTGAAACAGAAATTCTCATTTCCTTTTGGCAGGGTTTCAAAACAGTACAGCCACTTGGAGACAGTTTGTAGTTTCTTACGAATTGCAATAGCCTCTTATAGAGCCGCTGCACTCCTTGTTAATAAGACAAATGAGTTTAAGACATACACAAAACCCTGCACACGAATCTTTATGGTAGCTTGATTCATAATTGACAAAACTGGAATGCAATCAAGGTATCATTTAGTAGATGAATTGATAAACACAACTAACAATACAACAGTTTTTCTGAAAATGAATTATCAAGGCATGAAAAGACATAAAGACATAGTGAGAATTTAAATGTGCATTGCTAAGTGAAAAAAACCACAAAATTGTAGATACTGTATTCTTTCAACTATACAGTATTATTTTCAGTATTAAATTCCATGGAAAAATTATTAGCGGTTGATAGAGGGTAGGGACTGAGAAGAAGGGATTAGTAGGCAAGTAAGGGAGAAGTTTAGGGCAGTAAAATGATTCTGTGTAATACTGTAATGGTGAGAAACTGTCAGGCACTTATTGAAAGCCAGAGAAGGCCTGACGCAAAGAGTGAACTCTTACATAAACCGTGGACTTTGGTTGCTAATTGTATGTCAGGGTGTGGTTCTACAAATGTAACAAGTGTGCCACAGTGGAGAGGATGTTTATGGTGGTGGAGACCGTGTATGCTGTGTGTATGTGTCGGGGTGGTATTTGTGAACTCTATTTTCTGCTCAATTTTGCTAAAACTGCCTTAAAATAATTTCCTACCTTAAAATAATTGAAAAGAGGAAGAAAAATAAGACTTTTGTTTTATCTGAGAGCTACTCAGGTGAGACAGGGGAACTATCTGTCTCTGCACCTCTTGTCCATCTAATTATCTACCTGTCTAAATTATGGCTTGTGTTATAATAAAAGAATAAGAAGATTTCTGTGTGAACATAGGGTCCATCAGTCAGGATGAATTTCCTCTGTGGTTTTGTGGCTAAGCACATTTTGTAAAAAGAGCTAATGATAATAAGTAGCTTTTGTATTGAATGATGAAAAATCAGATGGAGTACACTGGGGTGAAATATAGGGTAAAGATATGAAAAGGGCTTAAGCAAAATGAGCAAAGTGAAGAAGCATAAAAATGCAACTTGTGAGTGACACAGGAGAATTAAGGAAAGGATAAATTGATTATTAGTCTGGATCCTCTAGGTTTATGCATTGAATACCTTTTTAAGTTCAGCAGGTGTGATTGGGTTTATTTTAGCAGAAGAATCTGCTTTGCACAGGGAAAGTCAGAAACTGGCCTAAGCCTCAAAGGGGAAGGATTTAGCAAAAGTCAGGGAGGCCTCAGTAGTCAATGCTGGGAAAAGTTGCCTATTCCCCAAGGTAGATTTTTCTGGGATGCTTTTGGAAACACCTGTAGAACTAATGTACTAATGTATGCACCAAGGAGATTCTGGTTTTCCACTTGAGCTGGAATGTTGGATCTAGAAGCTACTGTTAAAGAGTGCTTTATTCCTCAGGTGTTATAGGATGGAGCATGAGCAGGAAATTGCAGTTATAGGATACAGTATTATTGCAGAGGTTTATCACAGCAGAGGAGTCTGGCACAACACACATTTATATCTTAGAAAAATCATTCCTGCAATAGTGTTTGCGTGTGTTTGCGTGTGTGTGTTGGGAGAAAGACTAATGAAAAGATTCTATCAAAAGATGATACAGATGAGTTTTTTCTTTTGAATTTTTATTTTTAGTTCTTTAGTATATGTTTGTTGTACTTGAGGTTTACATTTATCTTGGGGAGTAGAAAGGTGTGCATAACACAATTGTTTCTGTTTTTTAATATTCTTCCCACTCAATTCCCTCTCTTCATCTCTAAACCTCCTTTCTCCCTTTATTATTCTTAGCTCATGTTTGTGACAAATGAGGTTTACACTGATGGTGGGTATTTGGTACCCATCCATGGCATGCTTTGGTTTAGGCAAGTGCATCAGGTCCAGAGAAGAAATGAGAAGGGTCCCTTTCTGTGAATGCTGCTTTGCTCTGTGAGATGGACAAGTGCTCAAATCTGTTCATTTTCACCATCAAGGGTGGGTAAAGAAATTGGTTGTCCCGTGACATGAAACCCAGGTACTTTTGTATTATACAAACAACAAGTATTTGATAAATATCTTCTATGTAACACAAATATCAAACTAATTTCTCCATTTGGATGAAGTGGGGCAGGACTGAGCTTCTAAGTAGTTCAGATGTTTGCCGTAGGTAGACAGTGCAGGAGCAAATAATGCAGCATGATAGAAATATAAACTCCCAAAGCTAGAGGCATCTTTAAACACTAACCTGAGGTTTTCCGATCTGCTTCTTGGGCACTTTAGAAGATTTTTTTTGGCTTTTGACCCATTTTGCTAAATATTTAATTTCATGTAAATTGTTTTAGGATGAAATTTTTCCACTTACAGGTTTCATTCATGGTTGCATACAAGTACACTCAATCTGTACTTTAGAAAACAGTAACTTAGATTGGAATAAGTTTAAATGCTCCTCTTTCCCACTGAGTTCTGAGTTGCAGCAGTGCAAACAATGCATAAATAGCACGCAGTCCAGTGTCTGCTCTATTTTACAATGCTTAATAAATACCCTTGCATAAATTAGTCTTCTCTTGCAAGTTGGTATTTTAGAAACTATGTAGACGTCAGGAAATAATAAAGATGCTATACTTGCTGTTTCTTTGTATCAAAGAAATTGAGCCCACAAAAATGCAAGATATGGCAGTTGCAGTCTTTCGATCTGGCTGATAGACACCATTTGAGTCCCTGACTGCAGCTGTACCCCTTTTTCTGACCCCTGGCCTTTGTCTCCTCTGGCTTCTTTCAGTCCTTGTTTCCATGGTAAATGTTTTTTCCCCTGCTCTCATAGTTTGCTGTTGTTCAGTTACACCTGCCCTTTACAAATCACCTCTAAGTTTCACTTTTGGTATTCTCTCTTGCTTGTTCCAATTTGGCTCAATGCACCTGGGCCTAGAAAACTTGTCCAGGTCCTAGACTCCTCTCTGCGTTCAAATGACATTTTTAAAGAGTGAGATATAAAGATAAATGTCACAGGTTCATTGTGTGGGGTTTAGCAATGCAAATACAAACCGCTCAGGTGTTTTCCTTGGACTTGTAAATGCAGAATTTTGTTTCATTGAGAAGAAAATATGTAGAGTTGTGTCCTTTTTTAAGTTAAAATAATATTATATTCATTGAAGTTGAGTTATTTAAATTAAAGAAGAATCTGATTTTTATGGTTTTCAAAATACTTTTAGCCAACTCAGTTTTATATAATGATTGTTTATATTAATATTCAGTTAAATTTGTAAACAAAGACAAATGGCTTGCATTGTATGAAAAGTTATTTTAAAGTTACTCATGATAAAGAAGGCCAGTTTTTGTTTAGTATGTGATTATTCAAATAACTAAATGAAACATGTAGATATGATTAATGGGGTATTTATAAAAGCTGCTTCTTCTTGCTAAAAGTACTAGAAATACAAAAAGTTTAGCTCATTACTGATTTATAAAACATCTTGTAATATTATAAATTCTTTGAATACGATACCATGCACTATGATTTTTCTTGCCTCTGGGAAGCCAAGGCCACCAGGAGGAGAAAACAGATTCTGTGGCCATGGGTCCACAGAAAGTCAATGGGCCTCTCTGGCAGGGCACGAAGGAGTTTGTTCCTTGGTCTAAATGAGCAAACTCCCCCTGGGGCTCCGTTTAGAAGTCAGAGGTAAGGCTTGCCTTATTTCCTTACAGCGATGGGGAAATCCATCTCAATTCACCAGCGTTTTCTCTATTGGAACACATGTGCCAATTTGGAAGCGTAGCAGAACAAACTCAAGGGCAAGGCACTGGAGCTGCTAGTCAGTAGAAATGGCAGTCACCCATTGCAAGCTTTTTGGTCTGAGAATACTGCTTTCCTCCCATGAGGACAAAGCCAGAGGCATATGGCCCAATCCCCAGGTGGCTCTCCTCCATGGCTTGTGGTTCCCCTGAACCGTATTCCCTGGCGCTGAGGCTGGCCAGCAGTTCCGTTATGGCAGGTGCATCCCGTTCTGGTTTGGTAGCTGAGAAAAATGTAGACACTCAGGTCAACTCCACAAAACTGGTTGATGTGACTACAGTGTGTCAGGCTTCACCTTGTGCAGTAGGAAGTGAAGACATCATAGTCCTTATCTGGAAGTGGATTTCAGTTTCACCGCTCATTTGTGCTATGTGGATCCATCTACCCAAGCACCTGAATGTAGAGGAGAGATCTTCTGTTACGAGAGTACTATGGAGGCTCGGAAAGAGCATCAAACTTGGAGTTACGTGACTGTTTAATATCTGCTTCAACGACTAACATATATGTCACTGAGGGCTGAATGAGATAACAGCACACTCTTATACACTGAACAGCAGCACTATTGTTTGGAATTTAAACCATTTTAAAGTTAGATACTGAAGAAAGCAAAATAAATTGGTCTTCATCATTTATTTCCTTTTCCCTTATATATCACTAGACAAGGAGCTCTTCTCACCTTTGTCAGTTCCCATTGTGTATTTTTCAAAAGAAGTATTGTATTCAAATGCCAACCAATCAATTGTAGCACAGTGGAAAATGATATGCAACAACACTCATGGTTAGGTTTAATAGAAGAAACTTTGCAAAGACCACCCCACGATTGTCCCTACCTATTAACTTAACATTTTTAAAAACATATGCTTTGTTCATATTGATAAATTTTAGGGATACTAATATAAATAAGACATGATCACTACATTCAAGATATTTACATTGGAGTTTAACATTTTATCATCTTTTGAAAAATCATCATTATAATTATTGCAGCTTCTATTTTTTGAGATTATTGAATGAAACTTCATTGAAGTAAAATTTGCACAGCATACAATTCACAAACTTAAAAAGTAAGATTCGATCGATTTTTGCACAACTATAAACCAATCAAATTTAGGTCCTTTCCTTATCACAAATCAAAATATTCTATCTTCTGTTGTTGTTGCTGCTGTTGTTTGGTACCAAGGATCAAACTCTGGTCCTTGAGCTTGTGCTGTAGGTGCCGGAACCACTGAGTTACATCCCTGGCCCTCTGTCTTCTACGCTATCATTTCTCAATATCTCCTCCCTAAATCGAGGCAGTAGCTGAGCTACTCTCTGTCTTCATGGATTTTCCTATCCTGAAAGTTTATTTTGTTCTTGAAAATAACCATGCTCACAACAACAATAAAGACCTTAAAATATCCAAAGAAATTTCAATCCTGCAAAGTGAGGTGTCACACTCTGGGGTAAAACAAGAGAGTGACAACAAAAGCATGCTTAGCAGATAACTTTTTTTCTTTGTCTTTTCTCTTTTTTCCTCCTTCCTATTATTATTTTTTATATAAGAGAAACCATACAAGGTTCAAGCTTGTGTGTCTGATTTACTTCTCTTAGTAAATGGTCTCAAGGTGCATCTACTTTCCTACAAATGCCTCAAGTTTATCTTTCTCTTTGCTCTATTTTGAGAATTAATTTTGATAACACATATGAACATTTTATTTGTGAATGATTAAGCAAACATTTGTAATCTGTTTATATTACCTACTATGTTCAATTATTTTTCAACATATACAGTATCCCAAATAGAACCCCAGTAGACAAGAAAACAAAATAACAACAATAGAAAGAAATAATTTTAGAACTTTGAAACCATTGTTTCTTCACTTACAGTAGTGGTTTTTCAAGGGTGGATCTGTAACATTAGCATTCTCAGAGAAATAAGCACAAATACAAATTTCCCACCCACATCCCAGATTTAGTAAAAAGTGAGCTCTAGGGCCAGGGATTTAGCGCAGTGGTGCTGTTAACTGTCTCGAAAGCACAAGGACCAGAATTCAATCCCTGGTATCAAAAAATATAAAAGCTCCAAAGGAAAAGTAGGAATGCGTGTTTTGCAGGAATATGTGTTTTAACAAAGCTCTCACCTCATAATGATGTCAGAAACAGAGAAGCACTACCTAAGACTCTCTCTCTCTCTTTTTTTTTTTTTTTTTTTTTGTTTTCTGTTTTAACTTTTACTTAAATACTGTATACACTGTTTGTTTGTTTTTTTGGTTTTTTTTTTGGTACCTGGGATTGAACTCTGGTCCTTGCGCTTGCAAGGCAGGCCACGGAACCGCTGAGCTAAATCCCCGGCCCTACCTAAGACTCTCTTGTGTTTCTCCCAGGTAAACTCTCCTTCCTTTCAAAGTGCCCTGTAAGCGAGCAGTTTTTCAGGTGGCCTGCAGGTGTGCAGCTTGGGTCTGAGAAGGAATGGAGATTTAAGAAAAGTATCATGCATACAAATGATAATTTCACATCAATTCAACTTTGGTTGGTAGATAAATTTAGTCACCAGACATTTATGAAACACCAATTATGAACTAAGAATTACATTTCAAACACTGAAATTATTTTTCTTGACTCTATTTCCCATGTGGTCCTGCTTTTTTTCAAATCACATGCTATATTAAAAAATAAAAAAGGAATACACTGATATTGCTATAAAATCCAGAAGATACCTTCATTTATTTTCTACTCAATGGTAAATTTCCTTATTTCCTCATTTTAACTACTTTTATCGTCCTTTTCCTCTCAGTAGAGAGGCAGAGAAGACAATGCAGGCTAGTATGTTGATGTATTTCCCTTGCGGACTTGAGGCCCTTATTAAGAATTCTCCATGGGAAACATGTCTTTGTTTTAGAAATCCCACAACAACCTTACGGCCTTGAGAGGCTGTACTAGCCTGAAAGCTAAACCATCATACTGTCTGCCAAAAGTAAGTGGGACCTGCACTTTGGGAATCAAGAAGATTTTATGTATTCAGAGAAACATTCCCATGATTACTTCTTCTTCAGAGACTAGAGTAAAGGCACCCAGGCACAGCTATGTAGTGGGAAGTGGTACAGGTAGAGTCCTCATATTTATTTAATTGGTCCTTTCTTAGAGGAAGCCTTCAGAATCATGGTTGGGACAGAAGACCTAAGTGCAAGTCCCGTATTCTTTCTGGCTTTTGTTCCTGTTCTTTGTCTTTTCTCCACATTCTATAATAGAAAACTAATTTTGGGAAAATAAATTGAGAAGTTTCTTGTCCAGTTTTCTCTTTCTCTATATCCCCGTGTCATTCTGTTTCCTCTTTCTGAAGCTCTCTGTGCTTTTATTTATTATGTATTTATTTGCTGGTATGGGGGATCGAACTCGGGTCCTTGTGCTTGCGAGGCAGGCATCTCTGTGTTTTTAAAAAGGAGAAAAGCCCCCAGTGAAGCTGACATACATTGCGATAAGCCTGGCCTGGTATGCTTCTTTCTCAAGTTGTTAAACACATTTAAGAACTGTAATATAGTGACCACTCAATAAAATATTGTAATAAACCACTTTCTATTTCAAAAGGAAACATCCAGAGAAGGTAACAATTAGTACAAAAATAAAGAATAAAGAAGGACAGAGAGAGAGGGAGAGAGAGGAGAGAGAGAGAGAGAGAGAGCGAGAGAGAGAGAGAGAGAGAGGAAGGAAGAAAAAGCAACAGTACCATGGATGAATTTAGATGGTATTTTTCTTTGATAGGCTGCTACTCGTCTGAGAGCCAGTATAATCACATAAAAAGGAATAGTAATATTTTTAAAATTCAGATAATAATAAATATATTATTACTAAACAGTAAATCACTGTATTTCTCTAGACACCAGTTTTGTCTGAAAATGGAAAACTTAAATAAATTCTCATAGTATACTGTTCTGAGCATTTTTCATGCTAACTTTATATGTTATAATCCTGCAGTGCCTAATTCTAGTGTCACCTTCACTGGGTTATACTGAAGCCAAATGTTATTCTGGATGTGTGTATGAGGATGATTCTGATGCAAGTAACATTCAACTTAGTGAGTAGAGCCAATTTTCTGTCTATGTGACCTGAGAAAAGGCCGACTCAGGAAGAACTCCTTTTGCATAACTGCTCTATGCTAGAATATTGGGCCTTTTCAGCCTTCTAACAAGGACTGAAACCAATCCTTCGGGGGTACCGAGCTAATCTTTGGGATTAGAACTTACACTAGTTCTTAGGCTTTGAACTTGTCCTGCAGTACACATTGATCCTCCTGGTTCTGAAGCTTAGTGACTGCAGAGCTGGGGACATTTCCATCCAATGTTGTGTGAGGGAGACCACTCCTTTTAATAAATCTTGAGTGTGTCTTCTTTGCTTGTGTTAGACATTATTAGTATCTCCATTTTAAAGATGAGGAAACACACACTGAGAAGGTCTGTGATTCTGTACAGTGCTTTAAAGAAGTTATGCTCACAGATTCTGTGACATTTCTCTCTTCAAGAGATGTTTAATTCCTCTCCTTGAATGGGTGCTGGACTTAGTGACCAACAATGACTGGTAAATTGGGGGTACTACGAATGCCTCAAGGAAGATTAAGCTGCCAACACTAGGGCCCCTGTCTTGGTCTCTCTGTGTCTATCTGTGCACCTCTCTCACCCAGATCCCTTGCATCACAAAGGCAGTTATTGTGTCTATGAACAGTCCTCTATAAATAAACCCACAGCCAAAGCAATCATTTGAGATTCTCAATTCTCCTCAGATTATTGCAGTGTCACGAGAGATCCTAAGTCCAACCCAGCTACCTAAACTTCTCTTAGTTTCTTGACTTTCAAAAGTGGTGCTGTTAGCTAGGTGTGGAGGTACACATCTGTGATCCCAGCACTTGGGAGGCTGAGGCAGGAGGACTGCCTGAACTACACAGTGAAACCCTGTCTCAAGAAAACAAACAAATAAATAACAAAAACCAAAACAGAATTGGTGCACGAAAAATATTTGCTTTTGTAAACAGCTAGTTTTAGGACAACTTGCTACATAGCAATATATACTCTTGCCAAATGCCATACAATTCAGAACTAGGCTTAAAACCTAGATATTTTGGAGTCAATATTTTTATCCAGGAATTCGTTATTGCCTATCTTGATTGTACAGTATCAAAGACCCAACTCTCCCATTGCAATATCTACCACAACATAACCCTGATAAAACTAGAGACCATGGCCCCTGTATTTCATTTCAAATATTCCTTAACTGGGCTTCCTGAATCTTCTTGACCAAAAAGCATACAATAAATCCCAGAAACACAAGGTCTTCTCTTTGTTGGTGGACCGCGAAATATTATCCAACTTTACTTAACAGTGGATTGTGGCTCAGTTCTGCCCTAGCCCAGTGACTGCCTGAAGGAGAGTTTAATGCTTGTCACTCTTCTTTTCTTATTAAAAGATAATATTTTGGGACACGCAGTCTGACTAATTGAGGTCTCTGCTTAATTGAGATCTCATTTAATAACTGTCTAAATTTTCAAAGAGCAGTGACAGTGTGACATAACAGTGGCTGCTTCCCCCGGGACCTTTCAGATGACAGTGTAATGAGCTTCATGATGGATTGCAATTCCTGGGCTTCTCACCTCCAGGCCCTTGCCCCAAGCTGCCCCTACTGCCTGGGAAATCCCTCTTTCCTTGGCAATGGTGCCCCCTCCCTCTGAAACGCAGCTCCCTCCTTCCGACCCTTGTTGACGTCTCTGCAGGGGTGGCTTCCTCCTGTCATGTTACCTGAAGCTCTCCTTGTGCTCCTATAGCAATTAAGATAGGGTAGATCACACTGATGGCTCAGCAGCAAATGGTCCCTGGGTCCAGTCAAGCTTGTCATCTCCACTGGCCGTGTCCTTAGGCAGTTTCTCTAACGTCTCTTTACCTTTAGCTTCTATTTATCAAGTGGAAAAAAATAGAAACATGAGGATGAAGTGGTTTGTAACCGAGAATGATGTCTGGCCTTTGAGAAGCCCTAAATATTTATGCTAGCTACTATTTTTATTGGGCAAGTACATAGCACAATGTATGTATATTTTGAAATTACACTCCGTAATTCTTATGTCTTTTTTTTTTTTTTTTTTTTGGTCTTTTGCAGCAGTGATGGGTGATGTTCTTGGAGTGAATTTATCAATATTAAATTTTATTTAAAATGCATCCCCAAATAAAACTTCTTTTCTCTCTCTTCCACCCCTTTAAAATACTTTGCAAGTTATGAATATTACACCGTTCACACAGCAGAAAGATGAGGTTCAAGCATTCAAATCACTCTCTTTGCTCCATTCCGCTGGCAGCAGAGTAAGGCTGGTGTTCATTTCCTCTCATTTTCTAGATCTCTTCGTCTCTTGTGATTCACAGCTTCTCCCGCACCTGCTTCTACCACCTCCAGTTTACTATTCTTCGGTTATATTTCTATTACGTCTCTGCTAAAAATACTTTATTGGCTTATGACTTGAAAACGGGAAATTGCAAATATTTGTCACAGATCGAGTAAAGATCCATTGCCTATTTTTGCCTTATTCATCCTTGTTCTCCACGGAAACTGAGTAGATGATGGCTTTATAACACTCCCCAGGCTCTTCCACCTTGAGCTTTCTCTAAATGATGCTTTCTCCTCTTCCCAGAAAACATTTGCTCACATTTGCCTGTGGATATAACAAAAAGACTACATCAAGAGTCACTTCGGCCATGTCTGTTTTTCTTTTCTTCTTTCCCTTTGTCTTACGGATTTTGATTGAATAATTTCTTTTTTTCTTTTCTTTTCTTTGTTTGTTTGTTTTTGTGGTAGCAGGGATCGAACTCAGGACCTTGCACTTGCCAGGAAGGCGTGGTACCACTGAGCTACATCCCTGGTGCTGAAGTACTTTCTTTTATGGCTATGCTCTGAGTTTTTTCCCTCCTTCACTTGCAAAACTACAAGTTTCTTATATTTTAACCACTTTGATAATCTCCCTGTTGAAGCTAAGCAGAATACCTTGCATTGGATAAAATTATTCCCACCTTGAATTGCATTATTTAATCAATGAGTTAAGTGCCCAGTGATATAAATAAGCATAATTAAATTATTTCTAAGATTTGGGGGAGTAAAAAGTGCTATTGTTGTTTAGATTTTTATATCATATATATCTTTATCTGGAAATCATTATGATATGGAAAAATTGCCTTCTTAGTTGTTTGGGATTGAATTTGGTGTTTTTTCTGTCTTCCAGTTTCTAAAAGACTCAACTAGACAACTGCAGATAGATTTTGAACAAGACACTTCCCTGTAATGATAATTGCTTTGGGCCCCAAACTGACTTATTTACTAGCTTTTCGATTTGAAAGTCATTTCTTTTTAGGACCGGAAGGTTTTTTGCACAGCCTGGGGAATGGAACAGCCGCCCTTAATTAGAAAAAGGCCAAGGCATTCAACATACAGTAAGATTTGTGACACTTGTGGTGGGGCCAGGGTTAGGTGAGGAGAAAGTGTGGGATAGGGAGGATGAAATTATTCATTTTTGCTGTAATGATGGCTTTTCCTGAATTAGTGGAAGAAAGGGAAAATGAAAAATTCTGATTTGTACTTGCTAAGCACCAGACCCCTGGTTCGACTCGAGGGGCATGCTGTGCTGTGTCCTGGCCAGCAAGGAAAATACTCTCCACACAACTTCATGAGCTCAAAAACTTGAAAGAAAGAACAATGGTACTTGAGAAATAGATGTTTTTTCAAGTATGCATTGTTCATTAATTTTTTTAAATTAGAGTTTACATCCACGTTTGATCCAATAATTCTTAACCTTAACACAAATGCGGCATGTTGAAGAATTCCCACCAGAAAGTTGAAAGGTATCTGGAACACACAGGACTGATCTGGCTCACAGGTCCCAGAGGCAATATTTTTCTTTGAAAATTATTATGCCTTTCAAATTTTGTTAATAAATCTATTTGCTGTAAAGAAGTGTGTTGCAGAGTATTTGCCATTGCTAGCTGCAAACTAAAAAAATGGTGTCTAATTTTGTCTGAGTATTTGAGTTTGTTCTTTATTCTTCTGAAGATATTTACTACATTTACACAACAGGAAACATCAGGATATTTAATGGCTTGGAAATTTTAAATTGTCTTTGAAATGCAAGTCACTCTGTTTAAATTGAAAATTTTAGGTGTTGTGAAATCAGCAACAAAATTTCAAGTAGAAAGGAACATTAACCCAAACACAGATGTGAAAAATAACCTTAAAACAAAAAAGGAAATAGACTTTTCCCTTTCTCTCTACAGACCTGGGGAAATTATCAAAGACTGAAATAATTAATTGGAAATAAAGGACCCATTTCTCAAATATCTTTTACATCACATTTACAGTTCCTTTCCTTCCTACATTTAATAGCCAATTAAGATTTAAAACTGTGCCCGTTAAACAATATCACAACCATGTTAATACTGAAGAAACAATCTTGTGAACATTAATCCAGTTGCTCATGCTGACTTTTTTATTCAAGAAGATATTAATATTGATAACCATCTTTCTGGCTGCCTAAGAAAATGAAATAAATTATTTCCATATGTATGTATAAAACATTAAAATATATTTGAAATTCAAAGATCTTAAAACAATAATTCCACATCACAAAATCTTCACTTATTACTTTAGGAGAAAATTTCTCGCTTTAGTGGAGGAGAATTAACTCTGTCAGTTGTTACTGTGTCTTTAACCATGACATTTTTTGTTTCACTTAATGGCTCATTTTAAGATAGAAAATTAAATAGGACAATAAATGCATAACTCATGGTAATAGAGTACAATCATTCTTTTTCTGATTTGAATTATCTTAATCCCGTGACTATTGTTTTGTTATTTGTTTGGGGTGCGAAATTATAGTAGTGGACTTTCAAGAAAAATTATCTTCCTATAAAATATTTTTATGATGCAATTGAGACTTTCCTCTTATATTTTGAAACCCTGTACAAAAACACACACACAAAACATAGACACATATTTATTTATTTATTCATATATTTATTTTTGGTACCAAGGATTGAACATGGGCCCTTGCCCTTGTGAGGCAGGCGGCAGAACCACTGAGCCAATTCCCTGGCCGCATACACATTTATGTCAATTCGTATATGTATTCATGGGCCAGGGATTTAGCTCAGCAGTTCCGTAGCCTGCCTTGCAAGTGCAATGACCCCAAGTTCAATCCCCGGTACCTCCCCAAAAAAGGAACATATATGTAATCATGTATACTTTTGATAGTATTATTGAATCACTTTCAATAAATCTTGCATTTACTTTCCCACTGATGAACCATTAGGTTGTTTTTAACTCAGAGAAATTATTAAGGCATCTAGGAAAATTGTTGAATAGACGCTTGTGTGAATATATCTTTTTATTTCCTATTGTTAAATATCCAGGGAAGTTTCTGTCATTCGCAGATTCTAGGTTTAAATTTACTTTTTTTCATTAAGTTTATTGGTAGATTTAAAATAAATAATACAGTTACATTTATCATTGGGATCTGGTACCTTTACATGATGTATCTTGGTTCTTATTTTTTTCTCATTCCGCTGTACTCCCTTCACCCCCTTCACACTTCCCTGTTTACAAAGACTTGGTTTTCATTTATTTACATTTTTTCTTTTCCCTTATTTCCTTTCCCCTTTTTTTCCCACTTCCACTTTAGCCATTTTCTTATTTCACACTATCAGTTATACCATTTGGACCTTATTTAAACTTTTAGCTTTTCACACCATAGAAACTATTCTGTATTTACTCAAGTGTGTCCTATTTATTTCGTTTAAGAGTATAGCCTCAATGTGCACCCATTTAGCTATAAGTGTTTCTAGTTTCTCATTCTTTATGGCTGAGCAGTACCCCATTTTATAGAAAAACCATATCTTTGTTATCAAATCACCAGTTGATGGACATTTGGGTTGATTCCAAGTTTAAGCTATTAATAACTGTACAGCTATAAACATGGGTGCACATGGTATGATTCTTTTAATTCTTTTGGAAAGATACCCAGCAGAGGGATGTCTGGGTCAAATGGGACCTCTAATCCTAGTTGTTTGAGGTGTCTCCATATTGATTTCCACAGTGGTTGCACCAGTCTGCACTCCCACCAACAATGGAGAAGGGTTCCTTTCTACCCACATCCCTGCCAGCATTGTTAAATGGTTGATTTCTTGATATCAGCTATTCTTTCTGGGATCGGGTGGAATCTCAGTGTTTTCATCTGCAACTTTTGAATGACCAGTGATGTTGAGCATTTTTTCCTATGTTTATTTGCTGCTTTTACTTCTTTATCTGAGAAATGTCTGTTCATTTCAGACGCTCATTTTTCAATTGGGTCTTTGTATTTGGGGGGGGTCCTGATTTTTATGAGTTCTTTATATATTCTAGATAGTAGTCCTTTGTCTGAGGAGTAGCTGGTAATTTTTTTTCCCCACATTGTAGGTTGTTTCTTAGCTCTGTTGGTGATCTCTCTTGTATTGCAAAAACTTTTTAATACAATGAGATCCCATTTGTTCATTATTTGTGCAAGTTCTCATGCTGTTGAAGATTTGTTCATAAAGTATTTTCCTATGCCAATGTCCTTGAGAGTTCTACCTAATTTACTTTCCAGTAAGTTTAGTGTTTCTGTTTTGATATCGATATCTTTTCTATTTGGATTTTAGTTTAATGTATGATGAAAGACAGGTATCTAGTATTAATCTTGGGCAATTTGAAACCCAGTTTTTCCAACACCATTTATTAAAGAGGTTATCTTTCCTCCAATGAAAATGGTTGGCTCCTTTGTCAAGGATGAAGCAGCTGAGTATGTTTGAGGTTCTTTCTACATATTCTAATCCATTCCATTGATCCTCAGGTCTGTTTCTTTGTCAGTACCATGATGTTTTTATAACAGTGGCTTTGTAGTATAGTTTCAAGTTGGGAATTGTGATACCCCCTGCCGTGTCTCTGTTGCCTAGAATGTTTTTGTTTTTGTTTTTTTATCCAATCTCCAGTCGATTTTGCTATTTTATGTCTCTTCTGCTTCCAAATGAATTTTTGGATTGTTTTCTCAAGTTCTGTGAAATATACTGTTGGGATTTCAACTGGGATTTCATTGAATCTGTATAAAAGTTTTGGAAGTATGGCTATTTTCACTATGTTGATTTTTCCTACTCAGGAGCAAGGGATGTCTTCCCATGTTCTTATATCCTCTTTTATCTCTTTTTTTCACAATGCTGTAGTTTTCAGTGTAGAAGTTGTTTGCTTCCTTTGTTAGATTGATTCCTAGATATTTCACTTTTTGGATGTTATTGTGAAAGGAATTGTTTCCCTAATTTCTCTCTCAGTGAGTCTGTTATTTGTGTACAAGAAGGCTATTTTTGAGTGTTGATTTTGTATCCAGCTACTCTGCTGAAACTGTCAGTTAAGACTTGCAGTCCTTTGGCAGAATTGTTCGGGTCTTCTGTGTACAGTATCATATCATTAGCAAATAGTGACAGTTTAATTTCTTCTTGTCTTATTTTTATTCTTTTTTTATTTCTCTTGTCTAATTGCTATGGCTAATGTTTCTAGAACTATATTGAACAGGAGTGGTGATAGTGGACATCCTTGTTTTGTTTCTGATTTTAGCATGAAGATTTTCAGTTTTTTACCATTTAGAATGATATTGGCTGTTGTTTTTTCATAAATAGCCTTTATCAGGTTGAGACAAAGACCATCTATTCCAATTTTCTATAGGGTTCTTATCATAAAGGGGTGTTGAAGTTTGTTGAATGTTTTTTTCTGCATCTACTGAGATGATTATATTTATTCAAACCTGTTCTATGAGCTAGTATGTGGTCTATCTTGGGGAATGACCCATGTGCAGCCAAAAATAATGTATATACTGATTTTGTGGGGTGAAACACTCTATAGACATCTATTAAGTCCATATGCTCAAAAGCTTGGTTCAGTTCTAGTATTTTGTTGTTGATTTTTTGCATAGATTATCTGTCTATTTGTGATAGTGGGGTATTTAGGTCCCCCTCTATAATCGTGTTTGTGCTTATTTGGTTTTTCATGTTACTTAATATTTGTTTTATATAGTTGGGGGCATTTATATTTGGTGCATATATGTTTATGATTATCATCTCTTTCTCTTGAATTGTTCCCTTTACAAGGATATAGTGGCCTTCTTTGTCTCTCTTAATCAGTTTTGGTTTGAAATTTACATTGTCTGCCAGTAAGACAGCTACCCTTGCTTTTTTCTGGGCTCTTGTCACATGGAGAATTATTTTCCATCCTTTCACCTTCAGTCTATGGGCTTCTTTTTGCACTAGATGTGTTTCTTGTATACAACATAATGTTGGATTTTGCTTCTTAATCCATTCTGCCAGTCTATTTCTCTTGATTGGTGAGTTGAGGCCACTGATACTGATGGTTATAACTGATATGTACTGACTTATTATTGTCATGTTATTGTCCTTTTGTTGACTATTTTTACTCCCCCCCTCCCTTTCGTTTCTTGCCTTGCCCAATTAATTTGCTCTTTGGGGCCTCAAGGTGTTGTGACCTTCATTGTCTTTTTCTAGGATACTGTTTAGAATTCCTTGTAGTGCTGGTTTGATATTCATGAAGATTCTCAGATGTTCTTTGCCATGGAAGTAACTTATTTCCCCATCCATTTTGAAAGAGAGTTTTGCAGGATACATCAGTCTAGGTTGGAGGCTGTTTTCTTTTAGAACTTGAAATACCTCACTCCAGGCTGTCCTGGACCTGAGCATTTGTGTTGAAAAGTCTGCTGCAACTCTGATGTGCTTTTCTTTGCATGTGATTTGTTTCTTTTTCTAACTGCTTGTAGTATCTTGTTCTTCTGTTGGGTCTCTGGGATTTTGATTATTATATGTCTAGGTGTAGGGTATTTTTTTCTTGTGGCTAGTTGGAGTCCTATATGCCTCACTTATCTATATGTCAAATTCTTCCCCTCTGTTTGGAAAGTTTTCTGTCATTAATTCTGTGAACAGCTTTTTTGAGTCATGTATTTTCTCCTGCAACTCCATGGATTCCTATCACTCTTACGTTATTCTTCTTCGCATCATCTGGGAGTTGTTGGATGGATTTCGCATGATCCCTTATTGATTTTAAGAGGCCTCTCTTTTCATGGTCACTGATTACAATCCTATCTTCTATATCTGAAATTGTATCTTTGGATTCATTTATCCTGCTGTGAAATCTTTCAATGGAGATTTTAATCTCCTGGATATCTGTTTGAATCTGTTTCATGGATTTCACTTCTTTCCTATGTTGAGCATTCATGGTTTCCATTTTTTTCTTATTCTGGGCTTTCATGGCTTCTGTCATGGTTCTGAGCTGGTCTTTTTTTTGTCAGTTTCTGTTCTAGAGTGTCTAATCATGCCTTTCATTTTGCGCACCATCTCTATAGTTATCTGGGAAATTATTTCTGTTTTGATTTTTTTCTAGAGCCTGATTGATCTGTTTTGTTACTTCCTGTGTTATGAGTTCAGGGTGTCCTGGTGGTTCACTATCAGACTTTTCAACCTCATTTCCACTAGAGTTTGCTGTTAGTGAACTGTAAGTCTGTCTTTGTGTCTTGCTTAAGTGTTTTCTCATTTTTTTTGTTGTTGTTGTTGGGTTGTCCTTGGTTTAATTTCTGGGTTATTACTTAAATCTTCCTGATATAGTTGCGCTTTACCTTTTGAGTCTCTAATGACTCATAGACATTCTCATTTTTATAATATCTGAGAAGACAACTCATTAAATCAATTACATCCCTTTAGCCCAATTGATGCAATCAGCAGCACAATGGGATCAAGCACAACTTGCAAATTGTCCATTTGTGGCAGTCATTAATCTATCACCTTTACATCATGTGAATTAAATTAAAATCAAGGAGCAGCCCAAAATATGTTCACAGTAAATAATGTTTTCAATATAGGATCGTTACCCTTTAGGATGGGGGCTTAGACAGAGTTAGGATGAGAGGAGTAGTTAGGTGAAAGAATTGGAGAAAGTTTCAAGTGAAGCTAGAGGACACAGGATGACACACAACCTTTAGGAAACTGTGGAAGACAGGAGAGCAAGATAGAGTGCAAGAATAAGGACAAGAATAAAACAACTTAACAGTAACAGGGGCTCACTTTCCTTTGAAATTATTGACCCTTGATTGAAGGAAAATGAGTGAAGAAAAAAAAATAAAGAAGAAAAAACAATAAAAGAAGAAATCCAAATTAGGGCAGGAACAGGAACAGAAAAGGAGATAAAGAATAGTATGGGGGAGCAAGAGACTAAGTTGGAAAAAGAAGACAGAAAAAAGAAAGAATTTGCAGAGTGGAATGGGGAAAAGAAAGAAGAAAAATAATTTGAAGGGCCTCTTTCAGACAATATTTCTGCTGTCACAATAGACTGCACAGCCATGTGCAGAACTACGTCCTTCAGTCTCAGATAGCCAATGGCTGACCCCTGAGATTCAGGATGAATTCGGGCTGCAAGGCCCTAATTGAGCTCCCAGACCTCCTGCAGGGTTGAACTCTGCAAGGTTACTACAGGGTTAGATTCAGGATGAATTCGGGCTGCAAGGCCCTAATTGAGCTCCCAGACCTCCTGCAGGGTTGAACTCTGCAAGGTTCTACTACAGGTTCCCTCTGCCCTTTCTCTGAAGATATTCAAAGTTCTGATGGAACGTGGTGATCTCTCCAACTTACCAACTATGGAGATCTGATGTGCCTTTATTGCAGTTGTTCACTTCTGTTCTGTCTTCTGGAGTCTTCAGTGAGTCATAGACCAGCATGATGTAGTCTTGCTGACTGAAACATTGTTTGCAGCTTTGGACCCTATTCCTTTGGTCTAGCTGGAAGGAAGAGAAGAGGTTTATCACAGAACTTTACACTAACTTTGAGCATCCCGGGTATAACAAGACCATTGAATCATTTGTTTTTCTCTTTTTATTAAGATGCTGTATTGAGAATAATGTATCTCTTTTTTGGAGCTCTATTTTCTTGCTTCCCTGCTTCATTTTTGTTATCAGAAGAGAAGCAAAATTCTCCAGCAGAAGACTTCAAATGCTTCAATGTTATAGGCATTCCTAATATTTGAAAGGGTTGTGCCACACGTTATGAAACCGTATAAACTCAGATCAGTCCCACCCTATGAATTCTGGTTCCATATGTTAAAATTATCACCTCTCTACTACTTTACAACTTACAAATGTCTGCTTTCTCTCCAAGAAGAATTATCAGTTTTTGGAAGCGAGGGGTTGAGAAATGACCTTTTTCACTTGTTACATTCTAAACTGAGGAGGAACTCAATGTGTGGTTCTCTAAGGTATATGTCTTTATTTGATCCTATTTAGAAAACCAACGTTCTATTTCCTTTCCTTTCCTTTGCTTGCCTACCTTCCTTCTTTCCTTCCTTTTTTCCCTCTCTCACACCCTTTCTTTCTCTCTCTCTTTCTTCCTTCCTTCCTTCCTCCTTCCTTCCTTCCTTTCTTTCCTCCTTTTTCTCCTTCTCTTTCTCTACGACTTAGCACTCAAGCTACAGCTTTCATACTGAGCTAAATTAGCAGCCCCGTTCCCCTTTTAAGTTTTTGCTTTCAGACAAGGTATATCTAAGTCACAAAATTGCTGGGTATGGCTGGAACATAACTTCTCCTTCTCAACCTCCCAGAGTTCTCAGGTTATATAAGTGTGCTGCAGTGTCATTTCTTTATTTCAACATCTGAGAAAACACAAATTAAAAATAAAACATGTCTACAGTATTTATGTTGGACTACTGTAAGAAAAAAGACTTCTTATGATCAAAAAAGAGATGATGTCATATGATTAAATTCACTCCAGGAAAGATTCAGTATGTATTGAGATTTGGAGATTTCACTCCTTCTTCTTTTCGAAGTATCACCATTAGCTTGCCTCCCTCATATTTACTTCTATTTCTGTTTTCCTTCATGTACCTGACATGTCAGTGCTGCTGCCCTCCTTTCTACTTGACTCTACTTTAGCAATTATCCAGAGTAAAATAATTCTATATTCTCCTTATCATTTTCCCCAATTTCTTAATGATGTATAGTCACCTCTGCAGTTCTTGCGCTCTTGTGTCACATATCTGAATAAGTTACCACATATACAAAATTCCAAAGAAGTCCGTACACCATCCCTCCTTTGTGCCTTGAGTATATCTAACCTTTGCATGGATCTCACCTATCTCCTCATACTTCAGCAGTAGCACACTGTCTTCACCCATGGGCTAAATGGGAAGGAAAATTACATAGGTGCTGCCTCAACTTCTACAACACCGTTAAAAAAAACAACAGAGATTTACCTTTTCCTTTCCCCTTCCCCAGAGTTTTCCTGGTTTACCTTATGACCTACTTCTCGGCTCTTCTGCCCCATTGCCTTCACTTGGGCATTTCCCAAATTATTCATAGATCTATATTAAATAAACTATAGAGCCCATAAAGTGTAACAAATATTCCAAGTGCTTTTCAAAAAAAGCCAGTTGGTTAAAACAGAGAAACAGTAAGAACACTCTGAGTTGAAGTTAACTGTAGAAAGACTTAAAAACTTTTCTTATAAATAAATTATAACCTTGGATCATTAGTCCAAGTTTATAAGATACTACAAAAGAGCCCCTATCTCCTGCTGGTGTACTATTGAATTCATGTCACTAAAATGCTAAGAGACTTGCTGGAGGCTCCTTTGCTAAGGTTCTTGAGTCATAGGTATCGTCCTGATATTATTGTAATCAATATTACTTTAGTAAAGTGATAAATTCTAGCATTAACATAAGTAGTGAGTATCATAGGAGAACTGAGGGTACATGTTGGATGACCCAGTGAAAAATGATAAATGAAAGGGGGTTGGTGAGAAAAGCACTTTTCTTGGCCTCTGGTCAAAAAACAAAGCTTTAAACAATTGCTGGAAAGTTTTCTCTAGACGTGTTCTGGGAAGCAAATTCAGCTAAATATAAATCAAAGGAGTTCTCTTTATTGAAATTCAAGGATGCTACAATATAGGAGGCAAGGGAGACTGCCAGAGGAAGAGACAAATATTTCCTTCTGAATAGACAGATCTTTGTGAAGCACGAGTCTGCCATTTGCATTCATATTATTTCCTGATGCCGGTGCCTCGGCGTGGTCTTCAGAAAGGTCTCAGAGAGCCCTGGTTGGGCACATTGGGAAGAGCAGAGCAGGAGGGAGAGCAGCCCAGGTGGGAAGCTTCAGATCACCGCAATTGACCTGTGTCCAGCTAAGTTCATTACTGCATCCATGATGTGATTCCCTCGTTTCTAAGAGCACTGCAATAGGAGCAATCCCAGAGGATTCCGTGGTGAGTGCAGTACTTAGCCCAGAGCAAACATACAGTAAACATCATTTTTGTCATTAGTTTTATTATTAGATTTTTTTTTTCAAAAGCCTTTCCCATGATATTTATGGCTTTCTGGCTGGCTCTAGCTTATTTTATTAGCTTATTACCAATTGCTCGTCCCCTAAAGTCTTAGTTCAGCTAGTGTGGAAAGTCCGAGGCAATTCCCTGGTGGTGTCTGAATTTCCACTATATATTTGCATGGACATGCTGTTTCCACATTAGCCTAATAAACTCTTGCTGCTTATTTCAGATACATGTCTGGGCTTCCTCTTCTTTTTTTTTATACTTTTTTTTACTTCTTTCCTCAAAATAAGTAGATATGTTTTAGATCCTCTTATTTTCTGTTCCTTTAGCTCTTTTTTAAAAAAAGGAAAATAAAGTGCATGTCAAATTCTTTGCATGTTTTTCCTTGTAGCTCAGGTGTAAATCTTTATTTACTTATTTATTTATTTATTTATATGGGAATTGAACTCAGAACCTTTACTTAAGTTAGTACAGATTTGCAGTATATAATGATTACATTTATATACAGGAAACACATTTTAATTATTTTTTTATTCCTCATCCTTCCTTTCCTTCCCTGTTCCTTTCATCCCTTGGTTAGCTTCTCATTTGCAAAAACTCTATTTCCTTTCTTTTTTTCAATCTTTTCATCCTTTTTCTTCTCTCACTTCTCCCTCCCCCCATCTTTTCCCCCTTCCCATTTGAAAAAAAGATTGCTGAACTCAAGGCCTTTCACTCCAGACCTTTATTATTATTATTAATTATTATTATTATTACTGTCATCATTCTCTGTTTTGAGAAGTGATATCCCTAAGTCACTAAATTGTAAGTTGGGCTTAAAATTGCTACTCTTTTACCTCAGCATCCTGGAGTTCTGGAATTTTAGGCTTGATCCACCATGTCCAGCTAGATATAAATTATTTTTAAATTTTTATTAGTATGTATTAGCACTATGTAATGATTACATTCATTGAGGGACATCCATACATATATACAACATATCTTAATTCCTTTATTCATCACTTTCCTCTCTTTTCTATCACTTGGTCCCTTCCCTTTTGCAAAAGCTCTATATTCCTGTTCCCTAATATCTTCATTTTAATTATTATTTACATTTTAAATTTCTTATAAAATATAAATCATGCAATATTTAAGTTTAATATTTAAGTCAGAGATATCTTACTTAACATTATGGACTCAAATTGTGTCCATTTCACTATCAATGACTTAAGCTTATCCTTCTTCATGGCTAAGTAGTACTCCATGGTGTGTTTGTACTACATATTCTCATCAGGTGAAATACATTTAGGTAGCTTCAGAGATTTAGCTCTTATTCTAAAGAAGCATATAAAAATTTCTTTTTTTTTTTTTGCTTTTGCTTGCAAGGCAGGCGGTGGAACCACTGAGCTAAATCGCCAGCCCTAAAAAATTCTTAAATCATTGACTTTTCCATTTTATTTTCTATTCTAACTTATCATCATAATAATGGTTAGACTAGAGAAAATAATTTAGGATTAGTTTACAATAAAAATTAAATGGGGACAGGGATTTAGCTCAGTGGTTTCACCACCTGCCTTGCAAGCAAAAGGGCCCCAAGTTCAATCCCTGGTACTAAAAAAGAAAAAAGAGAGAGAGAGAGAGAGAAAAAGAAGAACTTCAGTGGTGTAAGAATGTTTCTAGTGCTGGGAAATTACTAAAGGAAATACATTAAAAACTATGAGTAAAGGCGGGCAGAGTGATGCATACCTGTAATTCCAGTTCTGGAGAGCCTGACGCAGGAGGATTGTCCCAAATTCGAAGCCAGTCTAAGTCACATAGTGAGTTCAAGGCCAGTCTGAACTACCCAGTGAGAACTTGTCTCCAAAAAGCAAATAAACAATAACAAAAAAACAGTGCACAATGCTTACCTGCAGGCACAAGGTCCTGGTACCAAAACAAACAAACTAAAACAAACAAACAAATAAAAACCACAGCAAAAAAAACTATTTGTGGGTAGACTAAAGAGAATTATTTTTAAATGCAATATTAAGCATTTATATTATAATCCAGTGAGTTTACAAATATAAAAATACAGAAATGCCTACAAGTAATTATACAGATTACCTACAAATGATAGAATTAGCAATGAATTATATTTTCTATTTTTTATGTAGTTCCAAAATCATTTACCAAGTCTTGGTATTATAAGATAAAGTGATCCATATACCTTTATACACTTAAATAATGTTAAGTAACTAGTAATCATTAGTAATTATTTTAAGCAATATATTCGGAAGTTGTCAGTAGGTTAAAACATGGTGTGAGAGATTCAATATGTTATCAGGTTATTGTTTCAAATTCAGGAAAATACATGTATCTCTTTTATTCCCTCGATACATTAACCTGACTTTCCTTATATCACAATGAGTATTGCAAATCGCAGGTATTTGCCTATAAACCCACATATTCAATGGTCAAGAGGTCTTGGAAAAGCAATGCAACAGCAAAATATTTTACCATTAAGAAAAAAACGTGATGTGGAAGGCTTGCCTTTGCAGTCATTAAACTGAAGTTTCAGTCTGCAGGAGAAATTACAAGTCATAATCCTGTAAGTGTAGAGATAGAGAGCGAAAGAGTGCGGACAGAGATGTTCAAAGTGACATAACTAGTTAAGGACAACTGAAGTTTAAAAACTCATGGATCTTTCCACTTATGAAACATCATAAAATTACAGAACTAAAGGGGATGTTAGTTTTATGGAAGTGCCTCTTATACAGCACATACAGTTGAAAGCTTAGAGATAGGCAATTTTCTTCTAAATGACACAACTAGTTGCAATTTGACCCGTATTAGCAGGCATAATTTGTACATCCAAGAAATTATTTTTTTTTTCTTTCAAAAGCAAGATGCTGGTTTAGCTTTCATCGACATCTCACTTATTCCCAGTATAATTAAACCAGTATATGAATCCCAGTATAGTTAAATAAAACTTGATTCGGTGCTTATGTATTATTCAAGTAACAAATTAAAGTCTAATTGTTATTTTGTGGAAAAATAATAACCAAGCACCAAGTGTAAAACCACATTATTACCAGATTGGATTAAATGCATTTAAAATATTTCTCTGAGAGAGATTCTTAAATCATTTTACATATCTTCTTATGAAACAATGACCTCTCACAAAATCGAGAAGTTTAAAAATTTTAACTTGCATATAAAAATTGAATGTATATCAAAGTATCATATAAATGTTTTTCTAGGTTCTTTGGAGTTAGAGAATTATGGTAATCATGTTGTCTTTTTAAAATCTTGATGGAAACCTAAACCTAGGTGGCCACTGAATTTATTCTTCATATTAATTAGGAAGGGCAAGTTGCAAGGAAAGAATTAGATAAATGGATGCTCCTGGTTTTCTATAAATACGGAGCAGGAAATCCTCTATAATACGACAGAAAGTGCATCATATGCTGAAGAACCTGAACACTACTGTGTCCTTGTCTGAAATTAGCTCCAGCATCTAGGCCTAGTCTCCCATGTAAGCAAGGAATCTGTAAGGAGACATGGGCGGTTTCTGGCTAATGTCTAGGGCCCCCAGTATTAACCATATTCTAACACTTTATGTATGTGACAGTCCCCCAATATGACTGCTATTAAAAATGCAGTACAAAGGGGTTGGGGATTTAGCTCAGTGGTTCCACTGCCTACCTTGCAAGCACAAGGTCCTGAGTTCAATCCCCCAGTACCCAAAATAAATAAATAAAATGCATTACAATAAAATTCACATTTTCATTAATATCCCCCGGCAATATTTTCTCTCTCCTCAAACACACTCATCCGATCGTATCACTCTTTACTGAAACAATTTTGGAAGTCCTCTTTTGTATCTTGAGTTACACTATCCTGACTGCCTCAATATTCTGAATGGATAAAAATGCTTATGGCTTTTTCTGTCAAATAAAAACATTATGGTATGTCTTCCTTCAGCTTATTCACAATATCTGGCACTCTGTGACTTCTAGCTCTAATTTAGAGTCAAAATAAGCATCAAAGGTCAACATTCCAAGATTGCTTTAAAAAATGGCAAGAAAGATGGGATTAGTATGTTTGAAAATGGGGGAATTATTCCAAGGGGAATAAATGACAATATATCTTTTATTTATTTATTTATTTATTTATGTATTTATTTATTTATTTATTTATTTATTT
>NW_022900947.1:13369748-13415432 GCF_012274545.1 Fukomys damarensis | reverse complement strand
ATAGTCTAGACTGCATCCCTCTCTTTAAGTGGTGGTATGATTGTATATAATTCCTTACATTTGTGCAGGGAGACAAGTTTTGCATTAATGGGCTCTGCATAGGAGAAGAAGATCTTAGAATGAAAGGAGTGGGATCTGAGGTTTTCATTAGTGTTCCTTTATGCATTGTGTAGTGGTTTTATTTTTATTTACTTATTTATTTTATTTATTTATTTTTTTGGTACCAGGGATTGAACTCGGGTCCTTGCGCTTGCAAGGCAGGCCACCGAACCACTGTGCTAAATCCCTGGCCCTGACAACATATCTTTTAATGGAATAATACTTTTACCTTAGTCATACACTGTATTTTTGATCACATCAAACTTGATTTTTATTTCAGAAAGAAATAAATTATTTACTGATGCCAGAAAAAAGAAAAAAAAAGAAATAAACTAGTTATTATAAATGATCTTTACAATATATGATGGAGTATCTGTAATTGGGGAAACATTCTGAGTTTATCAATCATTTTCATAAAGAACACACCATTAGGTAAATCATACACATATAAATTGCTAGCCAAACTCGACTGTGTTTTACTCAGAGAAAAAAATGGAGAAAATACACCTTTTTATTTCAGTACTAATCCTCTATTTATACCATTATTTTCATCTGCCATTATCCATTTGAAAAATCTTTGCTCTTGGAAATGCATCAATTTTCTGATCATATCACTGCCTTGCTTAGCCCTTCGCCAATTATTTTTTAGTGTAATCTGAATAAACTTTTCCTGGAGCCTATTTGGTTTGTGATGTCTCTGCCTGGCTGGAGACATTTATAGCTAAACGGATGCACACTCTGTACCTGAATGTGGCGTTAGGGCACCTGCATATGTGTTTGCTCCTCTCCTCTCAACAGATCCTAAGATACTTTCAGGTAAAGCTTTATGTTTCTTGCCATATCTTCATTTGCAGCACTTTCAACAGTGTCTTTCACAAAGTTAGTTTTCTACAATTAAAAGTTGCATTATTAAATCCCCCTAAATAAATGAAAGAGTGAAAGAATACATGCATATTCCTGATACAAAGCTGTTAGCTGGACGCGCAAAATGGGATACATGAGTACTCTTTCAATTCAGTCTTTTAAAATTGTATCAAAGTATTTGTTATAATTAGCATCTATGACTGCATGTGACATGGTCCTTAATGTCAGCATTTACAATATCACTGCACTCTCCATTCACAGGCAAAAAACAAATGTCAAGAAGTAAGGAGGACCGGTGGTGAGGACAGGAAGAAAATCAAAACGTCCACCTGCACCCTGTTGTCTAAATCTTTTCTTAAGCTCTGTCCTCTTCCACTGACATTTCTCTTGAATTTATGCCTACAATGCCATGATTTCTTTGTTGTTTGTGTTTCTCACAAAATTCTATCGAGCATTCTTTTTCTTTTCTGCAATATAACAAGCATCTAATTTGGAATTACTTTTGTTGTACTCTATATGTGGCTGTTTTGCATGATGTAACAAGGCTTAACTGCATAAAACGATCAAAAGAAAACTTTCATGATTAGGAAAGAAAACCTACTTTCTTCATAAAAATGAAAAGGAACAATTCTGCCATATTTTAGCATCCTCCCCTCCTGCTCCTCCCCCCCTCCCCCTTCCTCTCCCTGCTTCTTTCAGTACTGGGGATGGAGTACAGAGCCTTCACTGGACCACATACGCAGTCTTTTTTAAGACAGAATCTCAGCCGGTTACTTGTTTACCTGGGCTGAATTTGAACTGCATCCTCTGCCTCAGCCTCCCAGAGGTGGGGGATGGCCCGCATGCACACCATGCCTGGATTGCTTCCACAGATATCTATCTTTATCCTGATGCACAGCAAGTCTAAATTTTCAGATTTGTAACACTTCAACTCTCTGGATTTGATTAATAGTAATTGTCAGTCCATTAAAATGGATTATGACGATTCCCAAGGAACTGGTTGTTAACATAATTAACAGCTGGCTTTACTTTCAAGATATTAATCAAAAGAGCAAGTTACTGGAAATGACCAGGTTCTCACAAACACTGCTCATTAGCAAACAAGAAAGCTGTGTGACAGGGCTGGTGATGCTCTTATCTGCATGACTATTTGACAAATTTAAAAAGCCAAAAGATGAAACTGTTTTCTCAAGTTTTGTTAAACAGAAATTAGAATGAATTTAGCTCAGGAGAAGCAGACTTTATTTTCAATGTTATCTTTTGGATAAAATGGGTTATAAAAGTTTGCAAAATGATGACAATACATAGTACATAATATTTCCCATTCAAAAATGATGGACAAATTCTTTATATGCTAACTAGCCCATAATTACTGAAATGTACCTTACAGGTCACAATGAATTACTTTGAGAACTCAGGTAAACTTAAAGATTATGTGCCATAGTATTTCTCTTACTATACACTTATGTAATCCAGGCAACATATGACAGAAATTGAGGGAAAATATAAAGAAGACATCTGAAAACAAACAAACAAAAAAAACCCCACTCCCACCAGAAGGACAAATCTCTTTTGACATTTTGGTGTATTTGCTTCCAGTATCTTCATGGGCCTAAACCCTTGGGTTTATGTTGTAATTATTCTTTGCGCGTAATTTTGTACCTTGTTTTCTTGTAACATTAAGTCACTTTTCCTGGAGATGCTTCAGAGCTCACAAATTTGTAGTTGGGCAAGGGAGGATTTTATAACTCACTTAAAATATATCTGTAGAGTATGTTTGTACATAAAAAATGTATTGTTCTTCTGAAATTCAAATGCGTCTGAACATCTTATATTTTGTCTGGAAAATTTTAACGGAGATGCTTATTATATATAATGGTCGGCAGAATAATATACCCCAACAATTGTCTAGGTCCTAATCTCTGGGAGATTGAGAGGAGAATAGTGTTGCGGGTGAGGTCAGGGTTGTTATCAGCCTGTGCGTATGTGGACAGGTTATCCTGGATCCCTGGGTAGGCCCCATATGATCACAAGTTCTGTGCTGAAAGATGAGGCAGAGAGAGAACCAGAGACAGGGCAGTGTTCAACTTTGATGGGCCAGGAAGACGCCACCAGATGAGGCATTGGAAGGGCGCTGAGGGACCAGAAGAGGCAGGAAAATGATTCTCCTCTTGAAGCTCTGGTAAGGAGTGCAGCGATTCTAATATTTCGATTTGGACTTATAACCTCCTATTGTGCTGAACGTTAGTGGTGGATCTGAAAAACATACACGTTGTTCTATGAAGATACTGATGTCCATCAGGCTGTCTGGCAGACTGGATACAATGAATCTTAGGGTTTGATAGATTTATAGACTATGTCAAAAATTCTGAAAAAAAAAAAAAAGTTCTAAAACACCAGTCATGGAAACTTTGGGGTTAAGCACCTTCTGTCACTCAGTCACTTTTTTACTTAGCCTACCGGAAACACGGTGTGCGTATTTTAAATCTTAGAAAGCTGACATTGTTTTGTGCTTTTGCTAGTGATTGCATGTGAATGACTGGAGGAGCAAAGAGGCTTTAATTCAAGCAATCGGCATCTCACAGCATTAGTTATGAAATAAACTAAAATCGGAAGATTCCACTTGGGAGTAAAGCTACAGAATAAATCGAAGACAGATGAGATAAGCAAATATTCTTCACAACATCCTTCTAAATTTGAGACGATGGTAGGGAAAATTTCAAGTACAGCTCAGCAGGGTTCAAAATGAAGATCCTGTTTTTCAGTGCTCATTTCTTTTTTTTTTTTTTTCAGCTTTAATTGAGTTTATCGGTACATTTTAGGGTTACAGTACAGTTACATTCGTTGTCGGGATCTTGCACCTTTACATGACAGGTCTTGGTTCTCATTTTTTCCCCTTGTCCCAGCCCTCCCTTCACCCACTCCTCCCCTCCCTATCTACAAACGCTTTATTTCCATCTTTTCTTTATCTCACATTTTTCTCTTTTCCCTTATTACCACAGAAAGTGAGCTGAAAATGTGGCTTTAGTTTGTGGCTGTCACATGCAAGAGAATATTCTCACTGAGTGCTGTAGTCACTCTGCTTTTTCTGGAGATGCTTTAGGCTAACAAATTTGCAGTTGGGCAAGGGAGGATTTTATAGCTCACTTAAAATGCGTGTTTTTCACAGAGAATTCTGCTCAAGTCAGATATAGAGTTATAGTCGTGTGTGAAGCAAAGACCTTAAACCTCAAGAAGTTCAAAGTTAATAGGGGAAGACAGATGCGTAAGCCAATAAGGGGAATAGATATGTTTACCGAGAAAGTGCGTGATGCTGATGCTGATGCTGATGCTGATGCTCGGGGAATCCTAAAGGGGGTGGCCCAGGGGCTCCTCCAAAGGCAATGCTTTCTATGCAAGTTGAAAAACGAGCCCCTGCGGAAGGAAGGGTTTTGTACTGAGGAGTGTAGAAAAAAATTTTGATGAAAGACCAAGTAGATGGGATACAATAGCATGACCCTATTTGCTGAATTGTGAGATGAATAATATGCACATCATAAATTCTTTAAATAGGGTACATTGTTAAAAATGGTTATTAATCCGAGAGCTAGTAAGGAGGTATTTATTAAAGATTTAAATTCTCTTCATTCCTTCAGAACATAGGTCTAACCACTGCTCTTGGTTGAGTGCTTTGGGCCAGACAGGTTGCTAGGTAATTTCTTCAAGTCCTTTCATTTTCAGAGCACTGTGCACCTCGTGGACACCAGTTTCCAGCACAGAACACAGGTGTGTTGTGCCACTGCTTCCTCAGATGGGGAACACGGGGGTGGACGGATATTCAGGAGGAATACGGTGAGTTCACTTTTGTGCCTGTTGATATTGAGGTCCTGTTAAACAAAAGGATGGTTCTGTGAGGATGACTTGGGAATCGTTAGGACTCTGTGGCAAATGAAGGTCTGAGAAAGCCTGTGATAGTGCAGAGAGAAGGGAAGGAAGAAAGATTCAAGAAGAGAGTCACAGGACACAACAAGAGATAAAGAGATGTAAAGGTTCACAAGAAGAGAGAGACAGAGACAGAGAGACTCATCAGAAAGGTAGTAGAAAATAAGTCAAGAGGAATGGTTTGGTGTTAGCCTTAGCCTAGTTTTAGAGTATGTGCTCAGTACGCCTGAGTATCTGGGTTCAAACCAAAGGAAACAGAGAAGTAAACAAAAAATTGTGAAAATTTGGTGAAAAATGGCAGAGGGTATTTCTGAATTTCAGGTCAAAAAGAGCAGGCGTAGATTTCATAAGAAGGCCTAAAATTATGACTTTGTTAATAATAATAATAATAATAATAATAATAGTTTCAGAATTCAGCAGTCATGGCTCATGTCAGACTAAAATAGGAATAGTTAATAAAATATAAGTAAATCAACAGTAAGTGTACACACATTTATTAAGGAGTTAGTGAAAAAGAAAAGCATAAGGGAAAAACTAAGAGAGTGCGAGTAATAAAATCTGAATGAGAATATGGTCTTGGCAAAAATAATTTGTTTAACTTTTTTTTGTCTTTGCACTTCATTTTTTATTTTTTTAAATTGAGTTTATTGGTACATTTTAGATATACAGTACAGTTACCTTCATTATTGGGATCTTGTACCTTTACATGACAGGTCTTGGTTCTCATTTTTTCCCCTTGTCCCTGCCCTCTCTTCGCCCCCAATACTACTCAGCCATAAAGTATGAGAAATTAGATTCATTCATTGGCAAATAGATGCATATTGTTTAGATTTTTTACAAGAAAGTCTAGAGTCTCTCTACTTAAGGGCCAGAGGAGCCAGCAGAGTGGACACACAGATGCAAGTAACACTGAATCATCACCAAAGAATGTTAAAGAGGATACTACCATCTAAATGCTGACTCAGAAGTCAGGATTATACTAGAATTGAGATGACTCTGCAGCTCTAGAGATCCAAATTATTTCATTTCCCATTCCCTAAAATAAAATACATTTTCTCTTAGCATCAACTTATACAGGCTTAGACTTTGATCAGGTTGGGCTCACTTTGCCATCTTTGTCTGCAAGCTGAGACTCAAGGATGTAAAAATATACCTGCCCAGGCCTGAAGTAGGCACCATCATATGCCAGATCCGGGAATAAATAGGACTTGGACCCGAAGGAAGCAGGATCAAGGCAGCTTTGTACTCAGTACAGGGGCTGATGTTTCTAGAGAAGAGAACGGTAGATTAGAAAGCACAAAATAACAGATGTCCAGCAGAGAGGAAGAGTTAGAGATATGAATCAGAGAAAAAATAAATCAGTAGAGAAAGATGTCAGAGAAAGCTGGAAAGGATCCTGAGAATAGGTGGAGGGATCAGCTTTAGACAGGAAACTGAACACTCCTTCCACTGTGACCCGGAGGAAGGCCCTCCCTGTCTCCCAGGCTGACATCCCTGCATCCCTCTGCCACCTCTCATCTCTTCCTAAGACCTATTGTTCTCAAGGTTTATCATATTTATAATTCATTTATCGTTAATACTTTTCCACTTTTCAGATAAAAGCTCCACTATCGTACCAGTGGGCTTGTTTATCTTGTTTCCTATAAAAAGAAATCAGAATCTAAATAACAACTAGGACATGATTACCACTCAATTACGTGTTTGAGCTAAAGTGGAAAGTGAGGGACTGGGTGGGGGAGTATGTAATAAAGTAACACATCTGTCTTTCAGACATGACTACATACATTGTTTTTTCTTCTTATTAGTGTGTGAGTTTCCACATTCCAGTGTGTGTGTGTGTGTGTGTGTGTGTGTATTCTTATTAACTGCTTTTAAAATTTAAAATATAAAATTGGTTTGGATCATTGGATGCAAAATATCAAGGGAGAGCTAAAAATTAAAACATTTACACTGATTTAGACAATATATGTAGCAGAATGTTATGAATGTTATGTTGTTTTGTTGCCTGTGACTACACTGAAAGATGTAGAAGTCTTTAGGTTTTACTGCAAAATGAATATAAAAGAATATGTTTAAAAATTCCATCTCAGGTACAGACATGGAGCATCTAGTTTTTTATTCATAGGAAGATTCTCTAAAGTGAAGCTATAGTTTGCATGAAATAATGTTCAAAAACTTCCTGAATAAAAATATTCCCCAAATACTTCCACAATGAAACAGAATAAAACTGCCTTTTATTAAAAAACTTTGGCACCTGGACCCCCTCCTGTCTCCAAGTGAGCAGTATGCTCTAAGTTTAACACATGTAGAAACTGTACATTAGGTGAACTTGCAAAAAGGCCTTTGACAGTTACTCTCCTTGAATATCTAATAAAAGAAAAAATTTCTAAAAGCAGGAAAAATTCTGGTTTCATTTAATTCTCTCTTGATAATGTAGGTCATGCATAGACATACACAAAAGCTTTTCATGATGAAGAATGCTGATACTGCTTTATCTTAGGAATTTGTGCGTATGTGTTCAGCATGTACAGGCAGAGAAAGCTATAGATGCTCTAGTAAAAAGTCAGAAATATGGTTTTGACAGATAATGTGGCATGCTGGCCTTTATTTTAAAACAGATTAACCTTGCAAAGCATCTACCAATTTTATAGTACATATATCAGTAATAAATAAGTAATAATATTTGTAAATAATACACAGATTTTCACATAATGCAATGCTTGCATATAAATATAAAAGTGATATACCTTAATTCTTATGTAGGTACATGCACTAATTCCACACGAGGAATGTAAACATTCTGTACTGCAAATGTGTACTGATAAACATAATAATGTTGAAAAAAGTAGTCTTAAGATGTATGGGATAGAAACATTATATGAATGATATATTATCCTAAACCAAGAAAAGAAGTCTTTTGTTGTAAATAATGAGTGAAAATAGATAAAAATCAAAATTTTGCTAATGAATGTCAGTGGTGTTCATTATAATAATTAGGAAATGAGGAGAAATAGGAAGAATACAACTAGAACATTAAATTCTAGGAGAAAGCTTTTTAAGCCTCTGTAAAAATAGAGTTTACTACAGTGTCATTAACCGATCTGTTCAATTATTTATTTGTTAAAATTTTTACTTTAAGAAAGTTCTCTTACCAGATCCTGTGCTGATTCTGTGATAGAAATGATAAAAATCCTTAACCACCCTCTAGAAGAGACCATATTTTATTTGGAGTTAGGCATTCAGCAAATGATGAAGAGGTCTCACAATATGCACATGATGTAGAAGCGCTATCATTCCTAGATACAAGCAAGATGAGAGCTGTCAAGGAATCCCTCAATTCAGAGGCCCTCACACATCACAAACAGAAGAAAATGAATGTATTCACTAAATAACTCACGGCTGCCTGGTTGACCTGGAGCCCAGCATTCAGTACCATTGCGGCACAAACCCTAATCCTAAGCATCTACTTTCCTGACTGACACCCTTAAGGGGCCCAGAGAAATACATCCCAACTCTTGCACCTACGTGTGTACTTCTGAATTCATTAGTGTTTGTGCTCTTCTGCATGAACGCTACTTTGGGGTCAAGGAACATTTGGAAGTGCACTGTTTGAATAAAAGTGAAGACAAATTCTTTATCTTGTCAAATTCCTGCTCTGAGGTAGCGTGAATACAAGATATACATATAATTTTGTCCAACTCCTTATTTATCCTAAATGTCCCAGTTTGTGATTCATGCATACTTATGCATACACCTATAATATAATGTAATACCATGTAATATATGCCACTCTATTACATGCAGTAATTATAATGATTATGAATATTTAATAAATAACATGCTGCAAATTTAAAAATTGAATTGAATATGTGTTTCATTTAATGTTGCTATTAATTTAACATGTAGTCATAATTTTGTGTTTTAATGCATTAGGGAAATATTCTGGACAGACATAACAATTCCAATTTAGTAGGAGTAAATTTTCTGTAGAGTAAATAGGATCAATAACATTTGGTGGCTCATAAGTAGTTTTGCCATGTTCCACGCCTTGATAGGAATAATTAGTATACTGTAACTCACTTTATCCTTACAACAATACTCAGAGATAAGTACAATTGTTATGCCTAGTTTACAGATGAAAAATCCAGTTACGTGTGAATATCAATTGTTCAAGATACCATAAATGGGCTGGGAGTGGTGGTGTATGTCTGTAATCCCAGCACTCGGGAGGCTGAGGCAGGAAGATTGCTGTGGGTTTGAGACCAGCCTGGACTACATAGTGAGTTCCAGGACAATCACAACTACATAGTGAGACTGTGTCTCAAAAACACAAACAAACAAAAAAATGTTATCATAAATGATAAATTGTAGACTCAGCAATCTGGCTCCAAACTCAAAAAAATATATAAAAATATAAGCAAATATTTCAGTGTTGTAACTACATTTGTTGTAATGTTATAAGTATGGATTATGTCATTACATTTGTTTATTAGTATATGATTAGACAATGATCCTGCATTTCTTTATCTATATAATGTATAACATTATTGAATATGTATGATTAACATATATTTCATTTTCTTTTTTATTATTTCTCATACTATATACAAGAAACACTGTAATAAGTGCTTTACTATACTTATTTTTAATCTTTACACTTGTTACCACCTTGCTATAGATAACACTGAGCCTTAGGGAAATTAAGTAATTTATTCACAATCACATAGGTGAAAGATTGTGTAGTTAGCAATCAAATCAGTTTGTTCTAATCAAAGAAATGTGGTGTTTTACCGGTCATGTAAGAAAGAAGAATTTGTTAGTAATATTTTCAGTATTATTGTGTGGACTTACAGAAGTTCCTAGACAAATTCTAAAAGACCTTCTTATTTGATCATAAGGAAGAATATGGCATTTTTTTTTACTTTCTTAGAAAAAAGAATGGTTCTTTCAAAACAAAATAAAACTAAGGTTGTCTTTTGTATCGCAATTTGCAGAGTTGAGCGGCAAAATCAAGCCTGATGACATATTTAATTAAGAAAGGAGAAACTGCAGATTTTCTCATTTGTAATATGGACACCATGTGTATTATTTTTAATGACAGTTTATTTCAGTTACTGCTTAGAAAGCTTATTAGTCACAAAAATCTCAATGATTTAAACCTCTTTATTATAAAATGTAGGAAAAGATAGCTAGTTTGATTCACATCCCATATTCCATTATATTGTATTTTTTTCCATCTAAACCATGAAACTGATTTCTTATGATCACAATGGCAGAATATTCTGAGTTGTATGGAAAAAGTAACAAAACCTTTTATTTTAACAAGTTTTCGGTCAAGGAACTAAACTAATGAAGCCTGGTGTCTTTGCAGGCAAATCTCAGAATTTAGCCCTTTGTTCCTTCAGAATAGCATTTTTTTTTCATGTGTGGAAAGAAATTCTACTCTAAAAACCACCCTCCAATGGTTAAGAAATCTACAAGATGCAATCAAACCTAATTTTCCTTTCTCCTCTGTCAAATGTAGATTGAATTAAGCTCCTTCATCCAAAATTTTTAAAGTGGTTATCAACATATACACACAAAAAATGCACATGTAATACATTTTTATTCTACACTAGCTCACTTATAATTAGTAGCTGCGACACTCTCAAATACAAGTTAATTGACAATTTCAGCCAGTCATTATGAAAGGATTATGAAGAGTGAGCAGCATTTACCGAGATATCTACTGTAAATGTAATTTAAATCTATCACTTATTTTTTTCTTTTTATTAAGTTTATTGGTGCATTCTAGATATACAGTACAGTTACGTTCATTACTGGGATCCTGTACCTCTACATGACAGGTCTTGGTTCTCATTTTTTTCCCCTTGTCCTGCCCTCCCTTCACCCCTTCCTCCCCTACCCATCGACAAACACTTTATTTCCATTTTTTCATTTTCTCCTATTTTTTTCTTCTCCCTTATTCCCTTTCCCCTACCCTTGCCACTTTCCCTACACCTTTAGCCTTCTTCTTTCTATTTCACATTCTTAATTAAACCATTACAAATCTACCATTTATTTTAATATTTAAATATATTATCTGAAGGTTTACTATTTTATAATACAAATGAAAAAGAAAGATCCATGTGTGTAAGAAATGTAGCAAAGTTTACACATCTAGAAAGTGGTAGTAGCATGGTTAGGAATGAAATCCAGCTCCAAATATGATCCCTCACCCTCATGAAGAACTTTGATGTTTGTAACCACCTCCCTTTCTCAAGTGTTCCAGAGACAATACCAACATTTTTATTTCTCGAAATGCTGATCCTCTGGCCTTGTATCAATTGTCTATTTTGTTAATTTAGTAAGCTAGTCTTGGAGACACAGCATAAGTGTAAAAATTAAAATTTCAGCTCTATCAGATCATAATAAGACTTCCTGAAATGTTTACATACATATAAACATTTTATTCAATTAGAGCACGACCCCTTTTCAGAAATGAGATAAAATCATCTTCTGATAAATACACATTTATTATAAACTTTACCCAGCTTTCCACTGTGAAGGATATAAGAATTCCTCAAAAAGAATTATACAAAATTGTTAAGGAATGTTAAAAGTTTGTGTCATAAGAGTATTTTCTAAATATTTTAAAGATTTTTTTTTCATTTCAGAAAGTTTCAACCAGCAAAAGAATGAGTGATTTCTATAAATTTATAAGAAAAAATGAAAACAGTATATTTTGAGGACTCAGGAATAAAGGCAAAGATTCAACAAGTCAAAATGCTTTTAGTAAAACTGAACTACATCAAATCGTTCTCATTTTCATTTTGAAAACATTGACAGATTATTCAAGTTTTTTTTCTTTCTCATTGCTTTTCTTTCTCAGTCTCAAATCTCACTCAATCTTTGTCTCAGATTTCAACAAAGTTCTGCAGAAAAATTTAGGATTATCTGACCATCCTGAAGCATGCATCTTCAGGTGGTTGATTTTAAGATCAACTCCGGTATGAGGAAAGGGCGCTTGGACCTTCAGTGAGTTTCACCCAGCAACATCTTTATCAGCATCTCTTATGAAACAGATTTCCTGCTGCTATACATCTTAGAAAGAGAGTTTATGATTTGAAAGATTTCAAACAGTCTCAACAGGTTGGATTCTTGGATCAGAAAAAGTAAGGAAATTTAACGAGGATAAATGACAATCAAATTGCAATGTATTAAAATGTCAATAGTAAGAATTTGTGGGAAAAGAAATAGATGAGCCCTTTGTGACAGTATGGGAATGAATTACAAATTAAGTAAGCTGTACTGACTTTGTGACATACTGCTTAGGAAAAAAAAAGTTTTGTAATGCATGGGTGTATTAACAACTGTGGGACATCTACACTAGGGCTACTTTACTCCTAGATTAATCTCATAGTCAATTATTAATTTTGAATGATGATCTTAAAGGAGGATATTAATGAATAATCTATTGTAGCCATTTGAGAATTTAATTAAAAAATAGCAAAATTCCACTATATCTCAGGTATAATGCTAGGCACTAGATGTAATGATAAAAATCTATGTAGTTAATCCTTTCATCAGTCATGTCTCATGTGTGGGAAACCCCAAATCCATGAGTCTCATGCATAGAGTCAATATAAAGCTTTTTATATGCATGTCGGTATATTTTGAAAAGATAGCTAAATTATCATGAAATGGGGGAAATATAGTGAAAATGTAACCTTAAATGTAAGATCTATAATATATGAAAATTTTGCCTTATGGGTTTGTGTATGTGGTAGTTGTCATTAAAGAACCTTTTCTAGAGCTGGAACACATTAGTGTTTCGAGCACGTTAGTGTTTTGAAAGGCCCCTAAAAAACATTTAATGGTTATTCAGATGCCAAGAATAAGTAAGCACATGGTGACTTCTAATGAGATTTTCCCAAAACACTCATGGTTGAATTTTAGTCACTGATTTCCAACCACTTTTCATATGGAGAAGAAAATCCACACAATAAAGTGAGTGAACAAAGCAAGAACACAAGTTTTCTTAGCTGCTATATTTTTAAGTGAAAAAGAGTAGTGAAGGAACTGGACACACGACGCTCTGAACTGAAGGGTGAAGAGCTACCCGGTTTAATTCCAAACCCAGAAAACAGTATCTGTAAGCACTGAAGGAAAGAGGACAGGGTTAAGTTTTAAAAACATATATATTCTGGTTTTCCCAAAAAATATTTCAATGTTATATTTTGTATTTTTATCTCAATTTCATTAATTACTGCTTTGATCTTTATGATGTCTTTCCTTCTATTAGTTTTGGATTTGACTGTTCTTGTCTTTCAAGGACCTTGAGTAGTATCATCAGTTTGCTTATTTGGGATTACTCTGTTCTTAATACATGAGCATTTACAGTTATAGCCATCTGTTTTAGAACTACAGTAGTACAGTTTGTACTTTGGTTTACAAATTTAATTTGTTTTACAATTTTGGTAAAAATGGCTGTGCTTGTGTTTCTGTGAGGAAGATGGCCTGATGTGGTTTGTGGACACAACATTTTACTGAATGCTTTTGTTTGTCCACAGAACTTTTGCAAACAGAATCATTTGTGAACTGAGGTGGTGTGGTACCTAAAACACACCATCCAAGTATGCACTTTCTATATATTTTCTGCATGAAAGTGTGCACTTTCATGGCGTTCCATAGGTTTGGAATATTGTGTTCCCATTGTCATTTGATTATAGGAATTATCATTCTATAATCCATTAATTCTTAAAATATACTATTTATTCTCCATGTTGTAGAGTAGTTACTATGGCTTATTTTACTGTAGATTTTTGGCTTTGTTCTTCTATAATCTGATGGTATGGAGGGGAATGTTTCAATTATTTTGCATTTATTTAAGGATAATTTATGATCTAAAATATAATAAATACCAGACAAAATCTCCATGTGTTGTTGAGAAAAAAGTGTATTCTGTTGTTGGATAAAACACTCCGTAGATATCTCTTGATCCATTTGTTCAGTGTTGCAGTTTAACTTCTATACTATTTTCTTGATTACATCTTTACTTCCTTTTGAGAATCCTGTCTCAATGGCACAAAGAATTAAAAAAATTACTTACTAATGATTAGTAAAAACAGTTCAAAATCATTTGTGCGCATTCTCCCGCATCTTTCCTTGTAGGTTAGTTTGTATTCATATTGTACTCACTGTCACACGCATCACATACTTTAGTGTCTGTCTTTTACTACTCATATATTCCCAATTCTGTAATGTATATATTTTTCCCTCAAAGAGCTATGTATTTCTTTTGACTTCCTGGAGTTCAGACGAGTAGATTTTTTTATAAGATATTCTCAGGCTTTCTCTAAGTTACTGACTGCTGGCCACATTTGATTTATGCTCTTTATTCAGTTTTGCTGAATAAAAAGTGCTAGTTTGTATATTTTTTCTTATCTTAAACATTTTACTCCATTGTCTTCTGGCCTGAAGTGCTGCTGTCAAAAGGTCTTAATTAAATGTACTGATTTTTCTCTTAATTATCATGTGCTATTTCTAGCTTACTCAACAAACTTCTTTTTCTGCAACAAAATTTTACGAGAATATATCTTAGTATTGATTTTTCTGAGTCAGTACATTTTATGCTTTGATATATTTTTCTTTCTTTCTCAGTCTGTCTCTGAGACATGATTAATCTAATTTTGGAAAAGTTTTCTTGAATTATTGTAATTAGTATTTATTTTGGTTTTTAGTCTCCAGAAACTTCTATTGTCTGTAAGTTTCATCTTTTTTCCTACTTTCAACAGTTTTTCCTCTCTTAAACCATTGTAGTTCTTTTCCTATTTTATTATTATTATTTTAGTCATATTTTCCTGAGTTGTTCCTTGTCATGTCTATTAGTTCTTAATTACTTTCTAGCATATTTCTTTATTCATTTTATATCGAATTCTTTTTTAACTACTTTCAAATCATTTCTGAAGTTTTTTAAACTATGACTTACGTTATTTCATCATCTAAGGTTTTCTAGATTGTTTTTATACTGTACCTTTTGGGGTGCCATCAGCATTTTTATAAATGTTATTACTTATTCTCTTCTCATCTTGTAATAACTGAGATTTGGGGTTTTGACAAATTTATGTTTCTCATCTCTCTGTGAATTTAAGTTTTTAAAAGCATTTTAGGAGTTACAGTTCATCTAGATTTTGTTTTGCTGTTTTTTAAAATAGAAACTTTCAAAATGTGATGCCTTCATTTGCTGAGATTCTCTGTCCCCATCTTCCATTTTTATCCGAGTCTTGTCTGTTTTTCATTTGTCTTAACCTATGCGGCTCAGTTTCCCTCTGCTCCCTTGCCCATTCCTCCGCAAGAAACCCTGTCCAGAGAGAGCTCCCTACTAGTCTGTTTCTAGAGGTCACAGGGCAGAGACTACTGTGGTCCCTAAGGACCTTCAAAAAGGTTTACTAGTGAATATTTTTGAAAGGGCAAAATTCTCCCCAACCAATTTTTGTCTATTTCCCTGATATACTCTAGTGATGGTAATATAGAAACCTTGCAATTTTTTGAACATCTTCTCACATTTATAATTACATAGAAAAAACTGGGCATGCTTTGTTTTTGTTGTTGCTTGGTTTTACTCTTTCACTTGACAAATATTGCCAATTAGTTTGGTTTTTCTGCCTACTTGATCCCTTGGATTTGTGAAAATCTAAAATTTGTACCTTCACTGTTGTTATTATTGTCACAGAACTTATGAGTACTATCTTTCTTAGGTAAATTTTAGCTCTGACTCTAAGACTTGAACGTTCTTGAGGTCTCATTAATATCTTTTAGTTGTCACAAAAAGATTTTGGTCTCTGTTCCTGAACAATTGCTTCATGTTTGAGTTAGTATCAACAGAATGGTATGTACTATTACTCACTAAAAAATGACTTTGACATTTGTAAAATGACAAGCCCAGCATCTCTGCTATGCAAAACTCTTCTGATTACAATTAAGAAAAAATATACTGTTATTATCATTTTAATAGCTTAACTAATAAAAGATCTTACACTAAGTCTGTCAATTAGCTTTCTGTCTCTGATAAAATACCTGGTGATGTCAACTTCAATGAAGAAAGGTTTATTTTGGGCTTATGGTTTCAGAAATTTTAGTCCATGTTTAATTGGCTCTGTTGCTATTTTAATGGCCCTGCAGCAAGGCAAAGAATCCTTGTGGGAACTGTGTGGTGGAGCAAACCTACTCACTTCATAGTAACCAGGAAGCAAAGAGAGGTAAGATGGACTGAGGTTCCAATACCCTTTAGGGTCACACTCCCAGTAACCTACGTCCTCCACCTAGGCCTCACCTCCTAATACTTCCACCGGCTTGTACAGCATCTTCATCTGGGAACCACACTTACACATGAGCGTTTGAGCGACAGTTAAGATCCAAAGCATAACAAAAAAACATATTGCATGGTACATCGGTTATCAGCTTTAGATGAGTATTTCTCATGTAAAAACAGGTTCCTCCAACACTCCCCTCCCTAAATTTTTACATCATGCAAGGAGCCCGTGTTCTGCAGCCTAGAATGGTGTATGGTTGTGTGTTGTCATTCACCATCCCACTGCATGAGACTATTGATGGATTTGGGACGACACATGGAGTCACGTGGATATCAGAGGAGTTTCCTTTAGTTAGCATGCTGGGAAGGAACAGGAACAGCAAATGCCTGGAACTCTCCAGGCTACCAGGCACACTCTCCAGTTTCTTCTCAAATATAAGTCCATGTTTAATACTAATGCTAGGAACAGCTACAGTAAATTAAACTTTCTAGGTTAGAAAAACCTCTGCCTAACCAATATACCCTTGAGATCAGTGATGTAAAAGCAAATGATGCAATTCAAATGTCCAGAGATGCAAACGCTATAGGCTACTTAAAGGAAAGAGGTGAGCGAGGATAATTAAAGGTTCTATTTTCAGCCCAGGGTCACTGTATATTAAAAATCAAAGAATTCTCCACGTGTAAGTATGCTATTCCACACTTCTTTGAATTCCAAGTCCTCTTTATTATCTAATGTTCACAAAGACATAGGTAAAATTTATATTTGTATTTCCTCCCACCGCAGCCACATAGGAGAAACACAGGTAAATAACAACACCGATAAATGGCAGTTGACCAATAAAGGGAAATTGATGCAATCTAATAACAGCATAAATAACAGACAGTTTTAGAGATGTTTCGGAACCAGGACAGCCAAGGTCCCATCCAAATAATATGCATCTGCTCAGCTCCAGCTGAGATTTATCACACACAAGCACAGAGCCAAAATCGCTAGAAGTTCCTTTTTTTTTTTTTTTGAAAGAAGCAGGAAATCCAGATTATTGCTTGAAATATTCCAGAATTTAAAATGTTGACAACAAATTCAATCAGTTTTTAAACACTGAGTAGGCAAATACAGTGTGGGCCAAACAAAACACATCTGCAGGCCATGGGATCAGTGCATTCTTCCAGTGCAGAAGCCCAAGCTAGCATATTTTTCTTGTATATTTTCATTCTTCTCTTTCAAGACTAAGCCCACGGGCTAGCTCTTCTGTGACATATTTGTTGAATTCCTTCCAAAAGTCATGTGTTTTACTCTCTGGTGTCCTCACTCCTCCCAGAACAGACTCGCAACGGCCATAGTATTTACACATTGTCATCCTGTATGGGCTCTCCTGTTGGCCCTTCACACGAAACCTGCAAACTGCTCCAGATAAAACATTGTTCAGGGTTCAGTTACGGTATCTCGAAGTACCCCATGCTTACAAAACCAGATGGTGTGAATGCGACTCTATTTAAGGGGGAAACAGTGATTTTTGTGGACACAATGAATACAAGGATCTGAAGAAAAGGTCATGCTACTGAATAAAGAAGATGTGGTTTTTCTACAAAAGGGAATACTACTCAGCCATAAAGAATAAGCAAGTAGATTCAATCATAGGAAAATGGATACATATTGAGGACATACTCCTAGGTGAAATAAATAAGTCACACATGTGTAAATACTGAACAGTTTCTCTGGTGTGAAAAACTATAATAGTACATAAGATAAGAGATAATTGACAATGTGAAATAGGAAGAAAGGGGCTAAAGGTGTAGAGAAAATGGGAAGGGTAGGGGAAAGGGAATAAGGGAAAAGAAAAAAACTTGAGAAAATGAAAAAATGGAAGTAAAGTGTTTGTAAATGTAGAGGGGAGGAGGGGTGAAGGGAGGGCAGGGACAAGGGGAAAAAACGAGAACCAGGACCTGTCATGTAGAGGTACAAGATCCCAATGATGAATATAACTATGCTGTGTATCTAAAATGTACCAATAAAATCAATTACAAAAACAAAAAACAAATAAAAGGTCATGCTGAATTATCCAAGTGAGTTCCCAATTCAACTGCACATATCCCTGTAAGGGACAAAAGGAAAAGACAGAGAAGAAGTGTATTAGAAGACAGAGGCAGGGAGGAGAGTGAGGTAACACAAGCCACATAAGGCCCAAAGCAACTGAAGGTCAGAGTCCTTCAGGGATCTTTCTCCTAGGACAATTTCACTTATGATTTCTTGCCTGAAGAGCTGAGATAAAATAAAATTCTCCTGTTTGAAGCCACCTTGTTTGCAGTGATTTGTTACAGCAACCTTAGAAACTAGTACAGAGAATAGGTTAATATAAATTTGTACCCAAACACCTAGCAAACATTCTGGCATACAGGAGGCAGGCAAGAAATACATGTTAATTCATTTGAATCATAAGTATAAATCCTCACTCTTTCTAAATTTATGAGCTTCCTTGTGCACTTCATGCACTAGAGCAGAATAATATTTTTTCACACCTCATAATTAAGCTTCTTGAATGGACTTATTAAGACTCAGTAATCAAACCAGAGTTTATTAGGGTTAGGCATCTTTATGACTTGTTCCTTTGCACAGAAGTGTACAAAGTATGCATCACTGTAGATGAACAAGAAGAAGAAGCAATTCTTCCACATCAGTTGTTGCTGAGATCATCCATCTCCTTAGTAAGAAGGACCTGTTTTCACTGAAGGCAGAAAAGTGGACCAGAAACAGAATGCTATGATCACAAAAAGAAACACATTTAAACCACAGAGCTAGTTGTTACCAGATTGAAGACACTGGATAAATTACTTAACCTCACTGAGCCAGTGGAGGTTGCGGAAGAGGCAAGTATTAAAAGCATTAAGTAGTTGAATAGGTCAAACTGAGTATCTGGACTTAGAAGGAACTAAAAAGTGTTACCTGCCTCTCACAGATTTCCCATATGCTGTTTTCCCTTGCTTGAGGAATTAAAGTTTGGGAAAAATGGATTCACTTAGACTACTGGCTTGAATTTAAGGGTATTAAGTTGGATTTCCTGCTCTTAAAATGCAATCCATATTGTTCTTGTATAATTCCTAAAAAGCCAGTTGAAGGGTACAACTCTTAGTACCACCAGACCCATTAAATCTTGGCATTGTTATTTTCCTTACTGAAAAATACAACTGAGTTCTGCTTTGGCTCTACATGAAACACCCTTCCTTTTGTTGATAGTTAATTGATGTCAATAATCAGCATTATAATTCATAACGAGAAGGTCAAAATGATGAAATCATGTTCCCACAGCTAGCATCATTGCAATGTCAATATTTTTTATGAGAAAGCAGTTTTGACATTTACATTTAGCCTCAGGACCTCCGTTTTCTCAGTTGGAATAACATATCCAGCAGTATACCAGAGATGACGGCAATCAAGCTAACTTGCCCATTAATCTTCCTAAAGGAGAAATACACCCACAATAAGCCATGAGGAGAGACAATGGCTTTTATTCTATTTCTTGTATACCAGTCCAAACAGTTACTCAAGGAGCAAGCAGTCCACCACTGGGAAACATCTTTAGGCTTGCAAATTCTCTAAACTATGCATAGAGTAACTTAAATTATAGAAATAACTTCTTTAAATCAGTAGTTCTCAGGTGGATGATATCCCAGCTGACACAAATGACAGAGTTTGGAGGCATTTCTGTTTGTCATAACTGAGGAAAGAATGGTACTCTTGTTACTAGCTAGTGGAAGATAGCAAGGAGGCTGTTATTAAACATTTCATAATGCACTGGGCAGTCCCTGTGACAAGAAATTATATGGCAAAAAATATGGGTAGGGCTAGTCAAGAAAGCCTAAAATAGATAAGCATGAGAGAAATGTCTACTAAGAAAAGTTCATTTAAATTTGGGACTTAAATAGCTGTTAAGCGGCACAGAGGTGTCAGAGCTAGGAACAGACATTAGAACAAAAGAGAAAAAGTGCAGTTTTTGAAGAAAAGGAAAAGTAGTTCAGTTTTTTTTTATATATGTTTTTTACTGGGAGTGTGTTACATGTCAGAACCCAGAGAAATATATTCCTCCTGAACTGTCAAATAGAAGGAAAAAACAATCCCTGGGTTTATGATAAATATATCTAAATGTCATCTATAAAAGTCTTCTCTGGATACTGGAAGGTTATAGGTTATCAATAATCAAAAGGAATTCGCAACATAAAAGTTTATTTCCTAACAAATATATAGATACACTATTAACACATGATCTGCTAACTATATAAAATGTTCATAATAAATGGACAGCAGTGAATAATCTATGAAAACTTAAAACTTCAGCATCTGTCTTTCTTTAAATAAAACATGAAAGTTATTTTTCACTTAGGTCCAGTTGGACTATACTGTGTGATATGTAACTCATGAAGTAATGGCTGTGTGATTTCTTTGGAGAGCTTTGTAAAAGTTTTTGTGCTTATTCGAAATTTAAAAAATAAAACACTTAGGATGTAGGAAATTTATGCTGTCAGGGATTTCCCAGTTCTAGATAAAAGGTGTTTTTACCTAATTTGGACTACTCTTGAAATTTTTGAAAATTGTAAACATATTAAAGTGAAAATGGGGAAAGCATTCTGTAGACTCTTAGGTGCCAAGTGGAATAGTCTGAACTCACTATTATAAAGAAATGGCAGTTGGCATGGGAGTATTTGGAGTATTTTTCTTATCTTTCTTCTTTTTCTCAGTTATTATATCTGCTATTTTCATGTATTTTCTAGCAAACATAAACCATAGGCTACTTTTAAATTTAAATACTTTGGATGCCCAAATGAAGAACTGGGGGTTGACAAAAATCTAAAATATTATAGCATTTTAATACTAGATGATTGGGATGATGGTTATAGACTGAAAGCTTGTGTTCTCCTAATAACTTTATGTGACTCTCTACGCCCCACTGTGAAGGTTACAAATGGGGCATTGGGAGGTGCTTAGGACTCAAGGAGAGGATGAGATTGGAACTTCCATAATGAGAATAGTGTTCTTGTAAGAACGAATGAAAGATCTTGCTGCCTCTCTCTGACAAATGAATATAGGGCAAGCAGATGTCCACCTGCAATCCAGGAAGAGAGCCCTCACCAGAAAGTGTTTGTGGTGGTACCTTAAATTCAAACTTCCAGTTCCCAGAACTGTGAGAAGATAGATATCTGTTACTTAAGTCACTTAAGACTTTGAAACCTGTATTTCCCTAAAAAAAAAAAAAAGAATCCTTAACCAGAAATGATCAGTCTTGAAAACTAGAGATAAAAACTTCCAGGGCCAGTTACTTGTCCTACCTGCCATTACAGAATAGTCATCAAGCAAGAGAATAGTGAGATATACTCTTCTGTATGAGGCTGACCATTACAATGGTAATGATCAGTGCTTATTTTCCAGATAAGAATTGTTTTCCGGTAAACACAAATATTTTATTGTATTCTAATGTAAATTTCATTCTAACAGAAAAATAGATCCACTCAGCAAGTTTGGAAGCAATACAAATGGAATATGAATCCTAGCTTGGGCGACCTCTGTGGTGCTCACAAAATTAGTAGGGAAGACTGAGATTTCCTTCAAATAAATTAGACCGTAGGAAAGCTGTAGATCACCATTTTTGGAAGTAGGATTGAATGACTTTCAATTTGTAGCTGGAAATTGAGGGAAGGTAGCATAAGACTATCAAGAACTTATGAATAGTATGGAGACTTGTTGATCCCCCTCTGACTGTTATTGCAAGCACATAAATAACAAACTATGTTTTGGATTTGGATCATCTCATGCATTCTGCTAATGTCGTATTTGTCCTATTCAATGCCAGGAATCCCTTGACGAGGCAGATGTGTGAGTGATTATTAACTAACAATATCAAAACATAACCGTGAATATCCATTATTCTGTTCTGATAAATATATGGATATATTCATATATATTTATAAAAATAAATGCACACATGTTCACATACATTTGACTCTACTTTTTGAATACCTACCAGAAGATTGTTCAGTGAAGCACTTACAGAATAAGACAGTGAAAAGATGTGCACAAATATACTCTGATGGAAAGAAGTGCATCCCATGCAATCTGTGCACCAAGTGAATATGCCAAGGAAAACCCTATGACATTCAAGTTTTCTGACACTGTACTTCAATACAAGTTCTAGTTAGAAATTAGTGTTCTACTTCAGTGGACTAGCTTGTATCATACTAGTCTTTGCATAGAACTATAAAAAAACTCCGGGGAAATTATTTCATAGTATGTGCTAGCTCTCAAGATAGTGAGGTAGTGAAGGACCAAGATCCAAAATTAAAGCATTGAAATGGAAGAAAAATGCAAATAGGAGTACAGCATTGTATGAGCATTTGTCACCCCTTTTGACATTTGCTGATTTTTGAGCAGAGGCTGAAAGACTAAGAATGTTAACTGACATTCCGGGAATTGGACACCAATGTGGAGACAAGAAGCATGAATTAGGATTTACACAGGAGTAGGGATTTGATATATACTCCAACTTTTCAGCTAGGAAATGCTAAGATTAAGATGAAACCAAATGCAGATAAAGCCTTAGAAATATTAATAGTTTCCAGTCGGCCCCACTTCCAGCAGCGATGAAGACCATCTGAACTCCCTGCAGATGTTAACACGAATCTGAGGACAATGTGCCAACCAGAGACTTAAATTATTTTTTCTTTTCTTTTTTTATGAAGAGTCTCTATTAGTCAGTGCCATAAGAGCCTGCAGGGCTGGGGCAAGGCTGCTCCTCAAAAGGCTGCACATGCTCAGACTCAGGTTTAATTCAGGCCATAAAAATATACAAGATTGGCCTACAGTGGTGACCTGTTCAGAGTCAAATGTAGAAGAGTGTAAAAATCTGTTCCTGCACTAGAGATCCAAAGGATCTAGCTGAAGGCCTAGAGCCCATGGAAATGTCCCATTAGAGTCTGCACCAGGAGACCGAAGGATCTGCAACAGAAAGACTTAGGGGTGTGCACACAGAGGCGGAAGAGTCAGTACTAGAAGACAAAGAGTCAGGGCAAGCAGGCCAAAAGGCCTATCTGGAAGATGAAGAATCTGCTCAGAAAGCCAGGAGCTGATTCCCAAGGCAAAGCAGAGGCCAGAGCTCCACTGAAGAGAACAACAGCTATACTCGGAGATGGCAAGGACAAAACTCTCTTGAAGAGAACTGCTAAAGCTCCTCTGAGGAAAATCAGCTGCCAGAGTGCTTCCCTCTCATTCTCTTTTGTATACCTTTCCTACAACAATTCTCTTCAAAGAGGGTCTAACATGTGCAGAACCATGCTGATTCCATTCAGCTGAGTGTTCCCCACTGTAACTGACAATTAGCCACCATAGTCTCCAACGTTAACTTAAAACTCAAACAGGTATACCAGGAAAAAAGATGAAGTGTAAAACAAGGGAAAAAACAGGAAGTAGAAGTAGACGTGCTAAAGATGTGATACCAAGAGTTGGGAATCTTTGCGGTTAATGTGCTTAAGAAGAAGGTGAAGGATTTTATAAAATAATGGAATTTATAATAAACAAAAAACCAAATTTTATATCTGAAAAAAATTGAAATGAAAACCTCAGTGAAGGAGACTGAGAAAAGACTGAACTGTAGACTAAAAGGTTAGTGAATTGAGAGATCAGTCAAAGCAACAACAAAAATAACAGCAATTAGATTAGCTAAAGTATAAAAAACATAAAATAGAGAAGAATGAGTACTGACTTGTGGATCACAATGAAAGAATCAATCTTATAGCAATTAATAAGATGAGAGACTATGGTAGGATAATTTTGAAAAAATATTGATCTGGATATTCTGATGAAAAGTTGCAAAACTTAGAAAAGACATAAATCCATTGTTCCACAAAGCTCTGTGGGTTCCATTTAGTGTAAATATAAGGATAAATAAAGCCTAACTGCATCATAAGCAGTCAATAGCACAGGATAAGGAAAACCAAAATGTTGTTTGCCTTTCAAAGGAGCATTAAAAACCAAAGCCAAAACTAATGACCAGATGATCTCTCTGCCAAAATGTTGGAAGCTAGAAAGGGACTGTATGACAGCTTTAATATGTTATCAATAAATAGACCATGATGATGATTTCTGTCCTAAAGATTAAAGATTGGCGGATCCACATGCCTACTGTTCTGCTAAGTTACTGAGAGACACTCAACAATGTAATGAAAATCTTTGAATCATAGTTGTGGTTGTACAAGATACAGAAAGTTATAATAAATATATTCTACTTAGGTTTTCTTTACTAAGATGTAATGAGATGACCTTTGAAACATATTTGAGCAGCATGAATTCAGTACAATGTTTTGTTATTTTTAAGTGTATAATTTTGTGGCATTTAGTACATTTGCATTGTTATGCAACTAATCTCAGTGATTCTTTTCATCTTTCCAAACTGAAACCCCATACTCATTAAATACCAATCCTGTTTCCTCACCTCACACAGCCACTGATAACTACCATTTTGCTTTCAGTGTTATGAACACACCACTCCTCATATAAGTGAAACATAATGTCTGTCTTTAGTGACTATTTTTTTTTCATGTCGTATAATGTCATCAATGTTCATCCATGCTTTGGTATATGTCAGAATTTCCTTCTTCTTAAGGTTGAGTAATATTTCATTGTAATCTGCATGCTACCTTTTGTTTATCCATTCAATTGTCAATGGACATTTTGTTTGTTTATTTTATCTAGTGGGAATAATTTTATGAATATTTGGGGACAAATATGTAGGAACCAACCAACTGGAGGATGAATGATGACTAAAGACAAAAGTCAACAAGATAATTTGGAAGAGGAGAGCCAGGAGATTTTTCCCTCTAGTGGATGAAAAGCCTGGTTTTGACAGTGCTTCTCACTTTTATTAGACTCACATAAGCAAGAAGCAAGCAAGGATGTATTCCAGGGCTCAGGGAAAGTTCATCGGGTTCTCTTAATTTACAGAATGCACATAAATGTATATTTTTTTTAATCAGAGTTCAGCTGCAATTGATTCTCTCCTTAAAACTGGCTGGCATGGGCATTCAGGGAAGAAACGGCTTGCTAGCTTTACTCCCATGTCTCAAAGAGAGTTCAACCCAGGCCTTGGTCTTTACACTCATTTCCCACACAATTACCCATATTTCCGTTTCTAATTCTTTTGGTGACATACCAGAAGTAGAATTGCTAGATCATATGTTTGGCTATGCTTTATTTTTTTTATTTTTGGAAAAGTTTCATTGTTATATTTTCAACTGTTACTTATATACATTACTTTTTTATCATTAGATTGAAAGTGTGGGATGAAAATTTTGAGGTTTCCAGTTTACAGTGATGTCTCCAGTATGGTCCCTATAGTTTCTGTCCAACAAATATTTTTGATTGGTCATTGTCTTTGTGGATCATTAGACAATGAAATGAATGTAAAGGTAAAACATGAACATAATGGTTGAAATCCAAGCAATCCAGCTCATTGGTCTGGGTGTGAGGTATATTAATTACATAATTTCCTGAGCATCACTTTTCCTTCATGTAAAAAAAAAGATGAGGATATAAGCCCCATTGTGATGAGCAAATTAGTGAATTTATGCCTTACACGTAACTTTTATGAAGTGTATTTTTGAACTACTTTCTTTTAAAAATAATGAATTCTGCCTCTATTCATTTACACAACTAAGCATATTAAGGTCTTCTTAAGAAATCAAAATATTATTTTTTAGTTTCAAAGTTTTCTGAGCATCAGTGTAGAGGTTACACTAATTATGTAAAATTCTAGGTGAAATCTACATAATAACACAGCTTAAAATATATGAGAGGATGAATAATGAGAGAAGATAATTCTCTGCAACTGTCTAAATAGTATAAAATGCTTTCAAATCCACTTAAATTAGGGTCTTATTGATGGGTTTGGCAACCCTCTAGTGTGGAGATAATCATTTAAAAACATAAAATGAAACCTCATATAATCTACCATCAGATGATGTAGTACCTGAAGAGAACTGGCAAGGAGATTTAAAGATCAGAAATGCATTGCATGTATTTTTCTACCTGTATGCAGAATAGAGTCTTTGCACTCTATTAATACATTATAGGACTTAGATCTATGAAACCAATAGACAACAACTTTTAGTATTTATGAGTGATTTTTTTGCAGAAAGCTAGCGTTTTTTTAACCATTGTTACCAGGGACATTGAAGATTGACAATTCTTAGGAAAATAAATTGCAACAATTACCCACCACCTTGATTTGGGAGGATTACTGGATATAGTGAAACCAAGCATGGACCTCTTTAGGAACAGAACACATAAAAGTGAATGATTTTGTCAATCTAATGTTAATTTTTTTCTGGGGTGTTCATATAAATTCAGTACAATTTATAAACCTTGACAATATCTTTACTTTTTATGGACATGTTTCTCAGACTAGATTCTGGTTACTATTTTTTTTTAATTGTCCTACTTTCAAATACACAGACACAAATTTTAAGTGTCACAAGTCATTTTTCTTATAAATTTTTGTGCACTCAGAACTTCATGTCATCTTGGTGCTCTGCCAAACAAAAATATACAACCTTGAGGTATTTAAATTACTACTCTAACCATCAATGCCTCTTATGGGAAAAAAAAAGATTTAAATAAAATGAAATTCAGGGGTTATAGTTAGGGTTAGTGTTGGGATACTCTGAGTATCTAAGATGGAATCAATAGTTAGCAAATCAAAAGCCAAGGAATATTAGAATCTTTGGTCTGCTATGGTTCTGGCTTAACTTGGACTAAGCCTGGGACTAATGCAACTCACTTCAAGTTCATTGGACTTATCCATAAAAACAGTCCTCCCATTCTTTTTACTACAACCTGTATGTATGTTCTCTGAAAGTATTATTTCTATATTATGTACTATACTATTTGTAGTTTTACCTTTCCAACTCAATCTACCACTCTGCTCCATACAGTTTTCAAGTGATCTATTTCATACAATTTAAGTAGTTTACTCTTTATGATAATTTAACGTAGTTTAAACATGTCCATATTGAATCTATTTAGTATAATTTGAACTATATCTTTAGCCCAATGTTCTATCATCCCCATTACTCAGAAAATGCTTAGATGTCTTATTCTGTGAAAATTACTCTGATGTTCAGATATTGCACAAAGTAGCAAAAACCAAAAGATAACTTGCTAGACAACAAAGTAATAAAATTTTTCTGATGTCATAATGCCCTGCTCAAATAAAATATAATATTAATGTTTATAAAATTATCACTTTATAAAGCATGTATGATTTCTCTTATTCTACCTTTAAATGGAGCAATTGTACTGAGTACATTATTTAAAATCTGTTGAATATTATTTTTATAGCATCCATTTTCATAATTTTAACTATAAAGTACTATATTAGTTCATTACTTCTGTAATGAAAATAACTCAATGGAATATTCATTTCCATGTTACTTATCTCACAATCAAAACTGAGTGCTTGTCAAAGGAAAACAGTTTCCATGAAGAAAGATACTCTACATAAATTGGAATAAGAACCAAACTCAGAGGAAACACCTACCAATCAATAGTATCATAATAGGAACCTGGAGGAGATGCACATGTGGTGATGAATGATTACCCTGTGGCCAGTGCTTAGTACTCTCATGAGCTTCAAAAGAAGATCATTTTGAGAGTGTAAATAAGTGGCTTCCTTTTTCTTACTGACCCACAATGATTGGACAGAAGCTCACAACATTGACAGGAAAGACTAAAGCAGTATTCTCCACTCAATAAATTTCTTCCTAAGGGAGTTCCTAATTTATTAATTACAATGATCATCATTATTGGACCATGAGTTTTCCTACTCCTGTCTTTGAAGCCTTCATATTTCCATCAAGGAGCATTCTTTGGCAGGACTCAGTGAAGCGAAAGAGAAACCAGAGGCAAAAGGGTTAAATTCCTTGTGGCAAATACCATCCAATGGAGTCAGGCAAGTAAATCATAAACATTAAATTTATATAAAAAAGTTCTGTTTTTTTTTTCTTACAAGGTGCATTACTCGGTTTCACTTTAGTACCACAAAATACCCAAGACTGGTTACTTATGAAATACAGAAAGGTTTATTTTGGCTCGTTGTGGAGGTTGAAGTCCAAGATTAGGCAGAGCCTTGCTATGGGTCTCTGGCAGGCGTATCACACAGTGACAGAAGCGTATGACTGAGTGTTCACATCTCGAGCCAGGAAGGGCAGAGAGAGAGAGAGAGAGAGAGAGAAAGAGACACAGGGAGAGGTGGACAAAGACACCAATAGTGGTCCCGTGATTTGCCAGGGCGTACCCCAGTGACCTAAAAACCTCCTGTAACACCCCTTGTGAAAGGTGCGCAGCACCTCCTGATCCTACCATGCTGCGGATTAAGCCTTCTTATAAGGATCCTTGCTTGACACTAACCGTATTTAACTGTAATACAAGTTTCTTGACATTGTAAATTTAGAAAAAGGGAAATATCCACGTTTCATAGATATGCTTCTGCAATGAGAACTCTGAGAAATAAAATTCTATTGTTTATAAGTTACATAGTGATATTTTGTTATCTCACCACCCCTCCCAAAATAAGACTACTATGTTACTTAGCCTTTACCTCTCTCAAACAGGGTGAATTTAAACCCTTCTTAAAATTGTGCTGAGGATTTGATAACTATGCAAATAAAAACCCTAGCACTTGGTAGATGGTTCCTTGCTTCCCTTACTTGAAGGTGTGTGGCAGCTGAGTTCTAGTTTCACTCGTCTGAGTCATGAGAAAGACAGGATGTGTAATTTAGAACAATTTCATGCAAAAACAGTATTGAGAAGATGAAAACATTTAAAAAACTTTTAACACAAGCTTTACAATAATCCAATTATTAGAGATGAATGTGCAGAGAAGTAAAGAGAATGAATCTTATGTCTCTTAGCCTTTCATTCTTCAGGATACCTAGAATTGTCCTTTGCATCTGTTATTTAAATAGTAATTGCTAGTTGATTGGATTCTACCTGATGTAACCTTATAGATTGATTTGTGTCCTCCTTTTCCTAAATTCCTAGATTGAACCACTAAGCCTGATATGACTATATTTGGAAACATCTTTTGAGGAGGCAATTAAGGTTAAATGACGTCTTAAGAAGAGTAACCTAAACAGATCAGGCCAGAATTTTTTTTCAGTTGAGTTCATTGGTACATTCTAGGTATACAGTACAGTTATTCATTACTGGGATCTTGCACCTTTACATGACAGGTCTTGGTTCTCCTTTTATCTCCTTGTTCCTGCCCTCCCTTTACCCTCTCCCCCCTCCCCATTTACAAACACTTTATTGCCATTTTTTTCATTTTCTCATATTTTTTTCTTTTCCCTTATTCCCTTTCCCCTATCCTTCCCACTTTCCCTACACCTTTAGCCCTTTTCTTCCTATTTCACATTGTTAATTATCTCATTAGGATCTTATGTACTATTATAGTTTTTCACACCAGAGAAATTATTCATTTCCCATCAGTTGGAAACTGGATAAAGAAGATATGGTTTTCTATAAAATGGAATACTACTCATCCATAAAGAATGATAAATTATATTCATTCATAGGAAAACAGACCAGAATTATTTTAAGAAGAGGAGACACCAGAAATGTGTGCACAGGAAAAAGCATGTATCAAGGTATAATAAGAAGATTATAAGCCAAGAAGAGAGATCACAGAAAAATCCAACTGTAACAGGACATTGACCCTGAAGTTACAGCCTTTAGGACTATGAAAAAATAAATTCATATTGTTTAAGTCTTGCAGTCTAGTGTGCTGTGGCGGAAGTCTTCACCAGCTGACATTCTTGCCCAAATGTATCTCCAACTGTGGATATGGAAAATCAATGGATCTCTCTCATTTGCATTTAAAATGTTTCTTCCTTTATAAAAGAATGGTCAAGTGAGGATTGCATCTTCTAGAAGCAACTGAGTGGGAATGGTCCACTGATCGACAGAAAGCCACTCATCTGTGACAATACTGCTTCAGAAGAGCCTGTGCCAAGATAATAAAAGTCCTCCTTCAGAGGAACTTCAAAGCAGGCTTTCTGGTACAAAACTTTACAGGAGGACTTGCATCATAGTCCAGCTTAGTTCACAAGGGGCTTAAGACATAGGTCTACTTCACAGTGAAAACGGTCTTCAAACAAAGAACCTGGAACCCTGAGATCCCAGCCTTCAGAGGCTTTGTGTCTTGTCTCCTCATTCTCTTTCTGAAATCAGTCCCAAGGGAAGCACAGCATATGCCAATATGTGCACCTCTGGGCCAGAGTGGAACTGGCACTTTGCAGTGAGGAGTCATGAAGGTCTGTCTGCCATGTTGGATAAATGTCCATTTGTGTGTAGAAGTGGCCTATCATGCAGGATGGTCTCCTGTCATGGATATGGAAGGAGAAACGATACGCTGCAAATCAGGGGACAGAGGAAAATGATCCAAGGAGTTTGAAAATTTGCAGTTTGAGTGAGGCTTCTAGGTCCATTAGAAATGATACATGTCAATATAAGAAGGCGGATATATTTTATTCAGCGGAATATTATCTTATCTTGGAGCTATTTAAAAAATGGTCTCTGTTTGTACCATGCTCGTATTCCATGGAACAGCAGACGAGGCCTGCTCAAATGCAGACAGAAAGTGTGCAATTGAAGCAGGCATCCACAGGGGGAGATGAGGTAGTGTGTCCTTACAGTTTTATTTCCCCTAACGTCTAGGCTTCCAGGTGGGTGCCAAAAGTTGAAGTTGTGTCCACAGCAATAAGAGAGGGTAAGAATGTGTCCTGGACAGCCAGATCCAGAGACAGCTTCACCTGGTTGAGGTTGTGCGCTTTTACATACATGAAGTTCCTCAAAAAATAAAAGACCATTACATGTTAACAATGTAGGTAGGAAATAGTTGAAAGAACCCTCCTATTTGCAAAGCACCTCCTATTCTGCTCAAATGAGAGATCCTATTACATAGCTACCAAGAGGCTCTGTTACACTGAGGAAACTGGAGTTTCACAGAGGTCACCAGAGTTGCACAAGGTCTCACACCCAGTAGCTTATGGAAAACCAGTAAAGCAGTCCTACATTATGAGCTATATTTCCATGGCTTCATCCTGTCACTCAGTTTATGCTATGTTTACAACTTCCTAAGTTACATTCAAATGTGCATGCACACACACACACATAAAAATTCATGAAATTTACAGATCTTACCATTTTGAAAACCCTAACACACCACTGTATTCTTAATTATATGCAAATTATTATTCAGTTGATTATGCAATTCTTTCAGAAAGTGATAGTTATACCATACCTTATAATTAATATCAGACTGCCTACACAGAATCAAATTAACTAAGTTTGTACTCTGAGTAATTTTCATTGCAGTGCTGTCACTAAGGAATTTAAATAACTTCCAGCAGTAGGCTCTTTGTAATATGCCTGTATTTAAAGATGTTGTTGGAAGCACTGGTATTTGAAATGGTTTCACTGAACTTGGCAAAAATCAGTATTAAAATGCCTCCAAATAAAATTTTTAAATAAAAAACAATTCCAGTGACTGACCCTGACAGATGTATGTCTTATTCTTTGGCTTGATTTTGATAAACACATTATTATTATTATTATATTGTAAGACTTCCTCATATTATTATAGGATATGTAAGAATTTATGACAAAGTTATTAAACTACTTGAAGCAATGTTGCACACATTAGGCAAGAAAAGACTAATTCTAATCAAAATACGCCTCTGAAATAAAGCTTAAAACATTGAAACAAATCTTGATGGCATTTTACTGTTCTGCAGTAGTGTCAAGGAAAGACTCAAGCAACTCTTTGAGCAATCAAACTATATGATAGAATTTGGTCTCAATAACCACAAATTTGGTTTGGTTTGTTTAGCTACTGTTACCAGTGGTAAAATATTTTGAATATAACTCTTAAAATTGAAGTTCTAGAAATGCAAGGAAAAATAAATTATTCTGAGGTAAAGGTGACTTTTAATGTATCCTAGACTCGAATGAATAGGTAAATTTTAAATTTATTTTTTTAAAAAAGTAAAACATTCTGTGTGATCTATTGATAAATCACTTAATCTGTTGTAGAATTGTGAATACCAATCACTGAAATATAACAGTTCTTACTTCCTAGAACTTATAAATATTACTAATAAGGCAACAGGTTATTTGCAGATGTGGTTACATGAAATCTTGAGGTGAGGAGTTTGCATGGATTTTTCCGAATTGGCAGTAAGTACAGTCACATGCATCTGCTTCAGAAAAAGGTGGAGGGAACGCTTGATACACCAAGACGCTGTAGCCATGAAACAAGGAAAGTGAGACCAACCACGAAAATCTGCAAAAGCCAGGGAACCTTGTGTCCCTTGAACCTAGAGAGACAGGGAGGCTTAACTCTAATGACATCTTGGCTTCTCCTTTAGACATTATATTTGGCATTCTGGCATCCAGAACTGTGACACAGTGGAATGCACATGTTTTTAAACCACTTTGTGGCTGTTTCTTGCCACAGCCAAATGAAACTAGTACATCCGTCTTTGCTTTGGTTTCTTCATCTAGGAAACTAGTGCAATCACAGCACTCATTTCACAAAATGACTAGGAAAATTAGGGAGCTGACAATTATAATAAACAAAATGTATTAATTGGGTTTCTCTTTTTTTTCTCTCATTGACTTTATTGGTACATTTTAGGTATACAGTACAGTTACATTCATCATTGGGATCTTGTGCCTTTACATGACAGGTCTTGGTTCTCATTTTTTCCCCATACCCCTACCCTACCTTCACTCTCTCCACCCTCCCCATTTACAAATATTTTATTTCCATTTTTTCATTTTTTTCTCTCTGTGTCGTTCTGCATGTATCTGAATCTGTCATTTGTATGCATGACATACCTTATTGTTACTGCTGTAGCTATTTTCATATGTATTAGACAGAGCTGAGCTGAAAGTTAACTCTGTCTATATCATCAATCCATATTACCTGGATTTGCAATTACAGGTGTGTTCACGGGAAGGTATGCCACCGTGCCAGGTACACACCCAGGCACTCAGAACTCTGGATTTGGGGAAAGAGCAGAGCGGCTCCAGACACTGACAGACAAAAGGTCAGATACATAGGTGTGATCGTGGCATCTATCCCCAAAAGCTCACCACTGAGTGGCTATATTAGAAAGGAATCACTGTATCATTAGGAACAGAAAATGATCATCATAACAGATAGTTAGACTGAAGTTTTAAAGAAGGAAGAGAATGTCATGCTGCTGTCACCTGGTAAAATTTTGTGGGTGACATGCACTAAACAAGTAAACTCAAGAGGAGTTAAGTTTCAAGGCCAACTTTTTCCCATTACAGCCAAAGAACAAAAGTAACTTGGGCTGGGGATTTAGCTTAGTGGTTTCATCAACAAGGTCCTGATTTCAATTACAAGTACCAGAAAAAAAAAGTAGCTCTTAATCCAGTAATTTTCTCCTCTTTTAGAGTCATCAGGGTAAAGCAATGATGAAATAAACTCCCTTTTCCTAACCAGAAGAACATTCCCTAAATTTAAGTATTTATTTTCATTGGGAATTAATTTCTTGTAAGGATGAATAAAATAAATACTAATTTAAAATATAAATATGTGATATAATAATACGATACTATTAGGAACAGAAGTTTCAGTGTGTAAGGTGGATTGTTTGCTAATGTCATGTGGTAGAATAACTTGTAGTATTTTCCTCAGTTTTTATTCATTAGCACAGGTTTGCAGTTCATAATGATTACATGACTTCATGCTTGCATCATTTTTCTTTCACCTTATTCCTCACTCCCTCCTTTTCTTGGTCCTCTTCCCTTTTAAAAAAAATTTCGATTTTCCCTTTTCCTATTATCTCTCTCTGATTTTGTTCCTTATTTAGACTTTTGATTTCTCAAATAAGAGAAACCGTGGGGTCTTTCACCTTGTGCATCTGATTTTATTTCATTTAACATCATGGCCTCAAGTTAATGTCGATTTTCCTACAAATGATTCAAGTTTATCCTTCGTTATGGCAGAGTAGTACTTCCGTGTGCATAAACGTCACATTTTCTTCTTTCATCTCTGTCTACTGATGGACATATAGGCTGTGATTTTTATTTGCTCTAAAATCTTTGTGTATAATCTTAGCCTGAGATAGAGAACAAAAATGAATAATAGTTAATCCATTTGAGATCGTTTTGATTTTCCAAAACTAGAAAGGTGTTAGTATATTTACAAAAGAACTGCTGGATTAAATTAGCATATTCTAGATAACTATTAGCATTTTGAAAAACAAAAGGAAAAATGAAATATGTTGAGAGCATTTGGGCTGAATATATTGACTTTTCCCCCTTAGTGACTGCACTAAAGCTGTTCTACTGAATATTCAAGTGCAGCTGGGCTGTGGCCAGTCGCCTATGCAGAGATAGAGAAGAATTCTAATCATGCCAGTTCTGCGATGCAGTGGTTTTGAAGAACAAACACTTTTCTCCACAAATTTACTTCTTTTTATAAGAATTAATATTATTCATATTTGTCGACCCACTCATCCTGTGAGACTCACATGTCTGTGATTACATCGTGATCATCTGTTTACGTGGCTGTCTCCCGTAAGAGTCTATCAATTTATGGATGGCAATTAGTAAGCTTTTCCTTTCTGGAGTCCTGAGGGGTTCTGAGCCATGAATGATAGACATCCAACAAATATTTCTGCAATATGCATACATGAAAAGGTGACTGCAATCTAATTAAGGATAGTTTCTTCTGGAGAACTTGTATGTGCGTGAGGAGGGGATGATGGGGTTAAAGGTACTTGGAGTGGCTTTTGTAATAAAAACGTTTCATGACTTTTGAGTTTAAAGACCATGTTATTGGATTCTCTTTGGAATAGGTCTGATCACGTAACTGTAGAGACTCTGCAGAACTTCAGATACAACAATCCTGATATCTCAGTATTTACAAATGATTGTGAAAAATACTATCTTTCTATAGATTAAAAATTCCATCTCAGTGCTACAATGACAGGTCACTTCAAGACAGAATCTTTCAGGCTGTTTATTAAGCGATTTTGTACAGGCTGTACATGTCTCTGTCTACTGATGGACATATAGGCTGTGATTTTTATTTGCTCTAAAATCTTTGTGTATAATCTTAGCCTGAGATAGAGAACAAAAATGAATAATAGTTAATCCATTTGAGATCGTTTTGATTTTCCAAAACTAGAAAGGTGTTAGTATATTTACAAAAGAACTGCTGGATTAAATTAGCATATTCTAGATAACTATTAGCATTTTGAAAAACAAAAGGAAAAATGAAATATGTTGAGAGCATTTGGGCTGAATATATTGACTTTTCCCCCTTAGTGACTGCACTAAAGCTGTTCTACTGAATATTCAAGTGCAGCTGGGCTGTGGCCAGTCGCCTATGCAGAGATAGAGAAGAATTCTAATCATGCCAGTTCTGCGATGCAGTGGTTTTGAAGAACAAACACTTTTCTCCACAAATTTACTTCTTTTTATAAGAATTAATATTATTCATATTTGTCGACCCACTCATCCTGTGAGACTCACATGTCTGTGATTACATCGTGATCATCTGTTTACGTGGCTGTCTCCCGTAAGAGTCTATCAATTTATGGATGGCAATTAGTAAGCTTTTCCTTTCTGGAGTCCTGAGGGGTTCTGAGCCATGAATGATAGACATCCAACAAATATTTCTGCAATATGCATACATGAAAAGGTGACTGCAATCTAATTAAGGATAGTTTCTTCTGGAGAACTTGTATGTGCGTGAGGAGGGGATGATGGGGTTAAAGGTACTTGGAGTGGCTTTTGTAATAAAAACGTTTCATGACTTTTGAGTTTAAAGACCATGTTATTGGATTCTCTTTGGAATAGGTCTGATCACGTAACTGTAGAGACTCTGCAGAACTTCAGATACAACAATCCTGATATCTCAGTATTTACAAATGATTGTGAAAAATACTATCTTTCTATAGATTAAAAATTCCATCTCAATGCTACAATGACAGGTCACTTCAAGATAGAATCTTTCAGGCTGTTTATTAAGCGATTTTGTACAGGCTGTACATACTCTAAGAAGACAAGAGAGACGATCTAAGGTAAATCTTACAAAAGCAAATTCTAGCACAGCTGAAAATATTCTCATCCACAAGAAAAGTTTGTGCAAAGTAAGACCGAATTATTTGCAGTTAAGTAGAAGTGAGGCATTGTTGTATACTTCAAAGAAGCTTAATAAATTTAATTTAAAATCACTCTAATAAAATTAAAAATTAAGAGGGATAAAGTTCATATAATTCTGTCACCCAAAATGGCACTGCTTATCATGATAAAGCAATGTAGCTGAGTGGAAAGTGTTCGGAGTCATTACAGAACTCAGCTTTATTTGCTTACCTAGCTATTAAAAAGAGAATATTACTTATTCTTAATATTGACTGTTCTCTCCTATTTAGAAGTATATATACATTTCTTCACATACATTGTGTTAAGATCCATATAAAATAATTTAAATTTAAAAAAACCTTGATAAATACTTGAAATATAGTAACTCAAGCAATGAAATTCGTTATAGGTTTTGCCGTTTGCCTCATGTTTTCCCCAACTTGGTCTCCATACCCACATATCTGTAGCACTTGTGAGCACAATTCATCTATTTCCTTGATTCCTGTATGTTTTCATTTGCCTTTCGTGCGTACCTTTCACGGTATGTACACATCTTTTAACATTGCCTTACAAAATGTTTTACTCATTTCAAGTACCCTCCCTCTAGTAAACACGGCCTCCTGAAGGACAGGTCAGCCCTCTACAGCACAGTCACTTGTCAGTTCTTGAAACAGGGACACGAAACCTTGACTAGGAAGAACTGCTTGTTATTTTCATTTGCACTTGGTGAGGAAGTTCTGGCCTCTCTTTTCACTGATGTGGATTTTACCATCATTATCCATACCTCTGACCTGAGGCCTTGATTACTATGATACTCTTGACTTTGGGTTACGTTTGAGCTTCTACTGGTGAGGAATGTAGCAATATGTTTTCTTGTGGGCTGCCCCTGCAGGAAGCACATTGTAGTGGTGTTCTATCGTAAAATACAAGGGAGCTGCTCTTTAACAAAGCCAGAGCAGGGCTGAGCATACTTGAGGAATCACTTGAATATTTAATAAGTCTACATAGAAAGGAGAAATGCTTTTCTCCTTGCAATATTTTGCTATCAGTTGTTGAACAAAAGACAGTTAATGAAGACATTTTAACTGAATGTTATTTTTTTTCCTCATTGAGTTTATTCGTGCATTTTAGGTATACAGTGCAGTTACATTCATCATTGGCATCTTGTATCTTTACATGACAGGTTTTGGTTCTCATTTTTCCCCTTATCCCTGCCCTCCCTTCCCCCTCTCCTCCCTTTCCTATTTACGAATACTTTATTTCCATTTTTCATTTTCTCATTTTTTTCTTTTCCTTTATTTCTAATACCATAGGCATTCTATAGCCAAAAAGTTAGGTTCACAGTAGGGTTTAAAGACTGTTGTTTTCAAACTCAATTCAAATGATTATTAAGATGTCAAGGCCACTAGAAGAGAACACACACACACCTACTTCAGCTGATAGAACCATTTTCATCAAGACTGAAGATGCACACCATAAGACAGTGTCTATTCATCAAGAAGAGTGAAGTGACTTGCTCTGTAACCAGGCAAAAAGAAAACAAACCTGTAAGCATCTTTTCCTGACATGACAAGGCATATAATAATAGGTAACATATCAGAAAAGATGTTCATGGTGATTTCACACAAAGACAAAAAAAAAACAAAAAATAAAACAACTATCTCAGTTGAAATTTTATTTAGATATATGTACACATGTATGGAACATAAACCTATTGGCCATTTCCATACAATTGCAGGTTCCACATATAAATATATGTGTGCTGATTTATCTAAATTAACACCTTATTTCTCATGATAAGATTTATCCTGTTATTATTACATTATGTAGGCACCTTTCTTTGCAATCCTGATATATTTTATCCACTTTTTTAACTTATACTCTTTAATACAATGGAACTATTAAAATTCTATTAATCACCTAATTTTGGCATATCTTTTTATAGTTTAAACTACTTCATTATTATTTGGAGAAAATTTGTAGATTTAGTGTATGTATCTGCAAGTTGCTTAACTCACAACTGAAAACTTTTAAGAGCTTTAGTCTACTTTCAAAAACCTGTGGTTAGGTATATTTCTCACTGTAGTTGGTTATGAGCAAACTTTACTTCATGAAGATTGACTGAAAGTTCTGGAAACAGAGGAGGTTGGTGACTGCAGTCCTAGCTCAGACACTGACTCACTGGCTGTAAAACTTGAGGCCCAGAGGCAGAATTACACAGTGGTAAAATAATGGTTTGGTGTCAGATTGGCCACAAACCAGACTTCACAGCTCCCTAGCGCTGAGACTTTATGCATGTTATAAAACTCTAAAACTCAGTTTTCTTGTCTGTAAAATGATAATATTAATTTATACCTCTACCCCATTTTAAATGACATTATTTCTTTCATGCTGTGGGTTAAACATTGAGAAGTTTGACTGCTATTATTCATATCATCCCATGTTATGATATGAGAAAGGTGTATTCTGATTCATCAGCCCTCTTTAATGTCAATACTGAACACAGAAGATTAGAGGGAGAATTAGGTTCACTGTTGACTGAAGCTATTTCATGAAAGTCAATAACCCACTCATTTCTCTTTCTTTGCTAACTCAGTGAGTATGAGTGACACCCAGGCTGGATGTTCCACCAATAACTGTTATTCAAATGAGAAATAAGACAGTTTCTATCTTTAGAAAGCAAGACAATCATCTACAGTAGCAACCATAAGTGAATAGAAATTACAATAAGGTATCTTGATCAAAGCATGTACCTAACAGGTTTTCAAGTGAAGAGGAGGGGAGAAAAAAATCTCGGAAAGGAGATGGATCTTTATTTAAATTTAAGTTGGAATATCTAAGTTATAACTAAAAGGCAAAGCAAGAACAATGACAACTTTTACACTAGTGGTTAACTAGTCCATAGAAATGTTTTCAGTTGAATTTGAGAGCAATTAGATGGCATGGTCATAGAGTCCAAGACCCAGACAGCCAGAGCTCCTCTTCCTACCCCAGAACTCTTGAGTTAAATAATCTTTTTCCAGCCACACACTGTTGTTTTTCATGGATTTCAGGGTTAGGAGTTGGGCCATGACCTCCAAACTTACACTCTGGAAAACATGTTCCCTATGCTGGGAAGCCAATCCATCTGGGGAATGCTGAAGCCCTGTAATTTCCACCCAACCCTGCAGCAATATTTCCCTTTCATTTGATAGTAAAGTAGCAATTAAAGTAAAACATAATATACTGCACAAGAAGAAGGCAAAGGAAAAACATGAGAGCCTCCCAATGAAAAAGGAAGGAAGCTATGGTCAAGTAACTAGCTTCTCTGTTACACGTGGGCACATAATTGAGAGTTACCCAACAATCTGTATATTTCTGACTTTTATAAGAAGCTCACCTGATAGCATTGCCTTTCAGTGAAAGCACCATAAATATTATGTCTTTTTTTCACCCAGCTTTAATATGGAAAATTTCTTTCAGCAAGATTTATAACAAACTCAGTAACTTCACATATCTATTAAAAATGTAAGTTGGGTGTGGTGGCGCACACCTGTAATCCCAGTGCTCAGGAAGCTGAGGCAGGAGGATCACTGTGAGTTCGAGACCAGCCTGGGCTACATAGTGAGTTCCAGGTCAGTCTTGACTACATAGTGAGACCCTGTCTCAAAAAAACAAAAACAAAACAAAACAAAAGCAAGCAAAAACATGTGATTAGGCATGTTTTTAAGGCAAAATTTAATTTATTTAATGGTAGTTATTTTTTACAATGCTTACCAATTTTTCGGTGGCCTTCAAATATATCAGTTTACCAATTTGCTCATCAAATATACCTGAGCCATGTTTTGCTTTTTTTTTTTGGTCAACTCAGTTTTTTCTGTTAGGATTAGAGAGAATACAAGGCATTCTATATAAGTGAGTGGTGATAAGATCCAAACTGTATAATTCACAATGTGAATTAGGAAGAAAAGGCTAAAGGTGTAGGGGGACTGGGAAGGGTAGGGGAAGGGAATAAGGGAAAAGAAAAAATATGGAAAACGCGAAAAAATGGAAACAAAACCTTTGTAAACAGGGGAGGGTGGAGGGAGTGAAGGGTTAGGGTTAGGGGTAAGGGGAAAAAATGAGAACCAAGACCTGGCATGTAAAGGTACCAGATCCCAATGATGACTGTAACTGTACTGTATACCTAAAATGTACGGTAAACTCAATGAGAGAAAAAATAAATAAATGAATGATGAGCACATCTTAACATCACTTTATTCTAAGAAATCCCAACTTTTGATGAATTATCACAATCAAATTAAGGCTCAAAATGACAGGCGGAGAAAGTCCAATTCACTACTTTCCTAGGCAGGCAGGAATCATGTAATCCTGGGCGCTCCGGACTCTGCCGACTGTTGTGAATTATGGATTGCCAACTTTATAAAAATTTAGCGAGGCTTTGTCTTACACTGTAGATTAAGTAAACTCCTGGTCTACTGACGAACATTTGATTTATGTTGCCTTCCTCTTAATTCTGTAAAAAGTGAGAAATTACAGAGCTATCTTAATGTTTCAGAAGATTAATTGTCCATAACGCCAATTTGGTTTGCATGAACTCAGAACAGCTGCAATTACGCTCACCTTCCCCAGTGAGTATACCTAAGAAAATATTCCTAGGTTACAAGTTCCATCCTGTTACATTTAAGAGGCCAAACTAAATACAATGAAATTTGCTTATTTCACTCTTTTCCTGAATTCTCTCCTACAGTTTATAATTAAACTTCGAAGTCCTTGCACAGTTTCCAAACTGTGGGACTGCCAACATTTAATTTTTTCCCTTCTCACTCTCTTTGAAAAATGATAAGATTTTTTTCTCCTGTCCACACAATTACTTTTAGATTAATGTCATCTTTTCTACTTCCACAAAGTCAGCTAATAAAAAAACAAGGAAAAGAAAGATAAAATTGAAATTCACGTTCTCCTCCCTGTCTTAGCCTTTGAACTGGCCACAGTGATACGTTCTCTTAGATTCTCCATTTTGTCACTAATACCGTAATCATCCTAAAGTAGTCCCACTGAAAACATTAGCTTGAACTCTATGCTGGGAGGGAGGAAGGGTTTCTGTTCATCTCAGTTTTCTGAACACCTCGACTCAACAAAAAGTACGTTTTTCCTTATTTTTAAATTTTAAATTGACAAGTCATACTTGTGTCTATTTATTAGATAAAATACAATATTTACTATATAACTATAATTTGGCCTTTTAAATAACTTCATACACATTACTCTCTGCATGGGGAAATTAATTTTAATGAAGTGCTTTCAGTTATTAGAGAAGGAGCCGAGGGATCCATGTTTTAAAAATTTATTCTAATTTCTTTGAAAGCAGAAAGACGATGCCAAAACACTACGCATTCAGTTCCAAACGAGGCTGTACTCCAAATATAATCCAAAAGTTTGAGCTAGTTTTTTGCTACTGAATGTTCTTAAAATTACTTTCCTCTTGAGACCTATGTTTTATGAAGTAGGATATTTTTAGCTCTCTGGGTGCAAGAGGGAGAAGAAAAACTTTGAAAAGGGCAAGAAAGTGGAAATATAGACTCCAAAATGTGTACAGCTTAATAGACACCATAATTAGGCACCAGCCAGAGTATGCCAGAAAGTTTAAAATACCTTAGAGATTAATACAGAAAAGTTAAGAGACCAGGGGTCTCAGCCTTACTTAAAGGGAGGCTATGTCAGAGAAAAATACACGGCAGAGAGTGAGAAAGACTGCTTTGGGTCCATGTAACTTTGAGCGAGTTGCTCAAATTCCCTTGCCTCGTTTGTCTTACTGTTTAAAATGAACCTTATAATATTGTGGTCAATTCACGTGGGAACTTTCCATTAGGCGATGACACAATTCCACCTAGAAGCACCCAGGCTGCTACCTCCAGCATTTCTACTGCCAGTTCCACAGTTTGGATTCTGTGTCGGTCCAGTTTGCCCTTCCCTTCTCTGACAGTATGGAGGGATTCACTTGTTCCTGTCCAGGCCAATCAATGTTCATTCCTAAAAGGCTGAAATTTGGTCTAAGGCATTAAAATTAGGATGGCTTCTCTGTTCTGCTCAGGAGATAGATACAAGGCAGTCATCCTTCACCACATGCACAGTTAGCTAGACAGAGCCACCAACAGAGTGAGATGAAGTAAGCAGATACTCTGAGGAATGGGTTGAGAGACTCAAAGAGACAAGAATAGAGGCCGTTTGAATTTTGGATGCCTTTCTGTGTCCTCAGTCCTATCCTTTGTGCATGTTGCTGCCATTAAGAAGTCTTGCCATGGTACATGTGGGTTCACCCAATAAATTCTCCTTTTTTCTCTATGTTTGCACAAATTGATTTTATTTCCTGGCAAACAGATGTGTATGAACTAAGAAGAATACAAACCACATGCTGTGCTTGTCCAGCTTATAACTGGATAATCATAAAGTATCATGCAGTCCAATGTTTAGAGTGCAATGCAAGAGTCACTCACATTTTCTTTGCCTCTGAGAGGGAGGTGTTTACATATCTTTTCTAGTCCTTCTACATCATATATCTGCAAGTTGGTTTCTTATGTTTCCAGTTTATAGATGAGAAAACAGGCCTGGATAGATTTGACAACTATCACATGTATAAATTCCTTGAATTATTCACTATGTATTTATATGCTACTAATGCAAGGCAGTCTTATGATAATCACTTGAAGTGCTACAAGCAGTAGAAATCACCTCTGTTTTCAGTTTCGATGAAGTACAGGTATCATAGGTTTCCAATAAGGGCACATCCTGACTCAGATGGTCTTCAAATATTTACAACCTACTGATTTCCTGTGTGAGAAGCTTGCTTCTACGTAGAACACAAATTGAGTTATCACCATGCTCTATTAAAACATCACAAAGTGTCTCAATAATTTATTAATTTCAGAAGGTTTGCTTGGTTTGCTATTATTCTAATCTGAAAATTTTGTGAAGAAAAATTACAGTTCATTTTTCACTATTCTGGGTAAGTTTTATAAAGAAAATCCTTTTTAAGCCCATGTGCTGGCAGTAGCCAACATTCGTTGAATTGTGTTTATGGGCCAACATATTATTTAGAAATAATCTTCACACAGTTTAAAGTTAACTTTGGTAGTACAATGCATGATATTTAAAAAGTTCTCTTTTTTTGACATTTGAGTAGAGAAAAACTGTAAAAGACTCATGCTTAGTCATATCAGAGAATAGTAGATCAGACTTTGCATCCAGGTGTTTTGGTAGCAAAGCACACTCTACCTTCTGCTCCATTACTTGGGAAAAATAGCATGCTGATAATGCTGCATAGAGCAAGTATTACATATAAAACATCAGTTATGTGCCACATTGTTGCTAAGCTTGTACAGTTTTTGTTGCTGTGTCTAGCTGCCTATGTGTATCTAAAGTCATCTTCTGTCACTACAAGTAAATTTGAAAAAAAACTCATATAGCAAAATTTAATTTATGCTTTGCCTCAACTATTTCAAGTTCTATTTGAAATTCTTAAATCATGTTGAAAGGGGATCTTCACTTTAATAAAATATGGCTTATTTCATATCTTTGACCCAAAAAACCAAACACAAACATGAAAAAAATAAAGAAATGTATTTGATAAAATCCCAGTATACAAGCTGGAAAAACATTTCAAAATATTTTCAAGTGAAAGCTTATCCAAAATTTTAGACAATAAATTTCATTTACCCTTTGCTACAATATTTCCAGCATGCTGTGATAGATGGACATTTCTAGTACCTACTTTCAGCTTCACATTCAATTGATTTTAGATCAAATTTTATAATTTCCCCAAGCCTCTGCTCCATCACCTGCAAATTAGTGAGCAGAAGTTTTGCTTTTGTGATGTGATTCTGTACAATTGGCGTTGGTTCTCTGCAATGCTGGACTTTTAAGTAATGTTAGTTGTATTTGACTTAGGAGAATGAACTGGCTTGATGTATCTCAAGGCAGAATGAGAAGACAGGCAGGACAATTGTGGGCATTTGCAGAAGATTTGTTTTCCTCAATATAGGGGAACTAGCTGATACTAAAAAATAAAAACGGACTCCAAGATGTGTGCTGCCATATACGATAGAAGTTTTTCTCAGTATTAGGAGAACCACATGGCAAGTGAACAGCATGGTTTGCTGGCCCTCCTGAGTGCACTCGATGATTCAGCGCAATTCTTCGTGGAACAGAGGTTTTAATGGGCCAGGTCTGACAGTGATATCAGTCACCGCTAGTCATTTCCTATCGTTTAAGTTTTGTTACACATGGCCACGTCAGACTGAAGGGAGGCTGGGCTCACAGTTTCTCAGTGTTGTCTGAGTGAAATTAAAAATATGATTTTGATGATTAGCTGTCTATTTCATTTACAGTTCCTAAGATAACTTTTAGTTCTCATCTATCACTTGGTTTCCATTTATGAAATGCTTGTCTATTTTTTAACAGATTCAGTGCAAAGCCCTACTTTCTTATTTCAAGAATGAGTTTCTTTATCTTTTAAGTGTGTGGTTGTTTAGCTCAAGTGTTAAGAATGGTGAATTAATGTCTTGTGTAAATCTATTAATGTTGGTTTTATTTTTTTTATTTTTTATTTTTATTTTTTGGTACGGGGGATAGAACTTGGGTCTTTGCGCTTGCAAGCCAGGCCACCGAACCGCTGAGCTAAATCCCTGGCTAATGTTGGTTTTAAATGGCTAGTTTTGTTCTAATGAAATCATCTTCTAATTTTTTCATTGCCATATAAAATTCAGAGTGCAAGGATTTCACCTATCTCATGCTCAATATATGTTGAACAACTATGACAGAAATTAGTCAATGTGCACCAGGTGAATAGATGCACAACTAGGTTATATTACTGTTGTTATATGTAGTGAGTTCATGCAAACTTTTCTTTAAAACTATTACCTACAAAGTACCAAATAGATATATAGTCTTATTATATATATCAGAAAGAAAATCATATATATATATATATATATATTCAGAAAGAAAATCTCGAACGCCTCATGTTTTTATCTTTTCAATTCAAAATTCTGATATATCTGTGAGGCAATTGAATGTAAACAAAAAAGTCATTAAAGGTCACAGTAGGCCTAATAATAAAAATAATCATTAACATAAAGCAAATAGAAGGTTATCATACATCCTCTGTACTTGTGACAGCCGTAGATTTTGTTAGTTAACTCACGATTTCATGAAGGAGTTGCCTCTTTCAGGCTCATGAGCATTCCAGTTTGGATGATTAATAACGTGATTATTTTAGTTATAATATTCTTGTTTTGTTTTACATTTG
>NW_022900947.1:13361209-13364235 GCF_012274545.1 Fukomys damarensis | reverse complement strand
TCCATCACCTGCAAATTAGTGAGCAGAAGTTTTGCTTTTGTGATGTGATTCTGTACAATTGGCGTTGGTTCTCTGCAATGCTGGACTTTTAAGTAATGTTAGTTGTATTTGACTTAGGAGAATGAACTGGCTTGATGTATCTCAAGGCAGAATGAGAAGACAGGCAGGACAATTGTGGGCATTTGCAGAAGATTTGTTTTCCTCAATATAGGGGAACTAGCTGATACTAAAAAATAAAAACGGACTCCAAGATGTGTGCTGCCATATACGATAGAAGTTTTTCTCAGTATTAGGAGAACCACATGGCAAGTGAACAGCATGGTTTGCTGGCCCTCCTGAGTGCACTCGATGATTCAGCGCAATTCTTCGTGGAACAGAGGTTTTAATGGGCCAGGTCTGACAGTGATATCAGTCACCGCTAGTCATTTCCTATCGTTTAAGTTTTGTTACACATGGCCACGTCAGACTGAAGGGAGGCTGGGCTCACAGTTTCTCAGTGTTGTCTGAGTGAAATTAAAAATATGATTTTGATGATTAGCTGTCTATTTCATTTACAGTTCCTAAGATAACTTTTAGTTCTCATCTATCACTTGGTTTCCATTTATGAAATGCTTGTCTATTTTTTAACAGATTCAGTGCAAAGCCCTACTTTCTTATTTCAAGAATGAGTTTCTTTATCTTTTAAGTGTGTGGTTGTTTAGCTCAAGTGTTAAGAATGGTGAATTAATGTCTTGTGTAAATCTATTAATGTTGGTTTTATTTTTTTTATTTTTTATTTTTATTTTTTGGTACGGGGGATAGAACTTGGGTCTTTGCGCTTGCAAGCCAGGCCACCGAACCGCTGAGCTAAATCCCTGGCTAATGTTGGTTTTAAATGGCTAGTTTTGTTCTAATGAAATCATCTTCTAATTTTTTCATTGCCATATAAAATTCAGAGTGCAAGGATTTCACCTATCTCATGCTCAATATATGTTGAACAACTATGACAGAAATTAGTCAATGTGCACCAGGTGAATAGATGCACAACTAGGTTATATTACTGTTGTTATATGTAGTGAGTTCATGCAAACTTTTCTTTAAAACTATTACCTACAAAGTACCAAATAGATATATAGTCTTATTATATATATCAGAAAGAAAATCATATATATATATATATATATATTCAGAAAGAAAATCTCGAACGCCTCATGTTTTTATCTTTTCAATTCAAAATTCTGATATATCTGTGAGGCAATTGAATGTAAACAAAAAAGTCATTAAAGGTCACAGTAGGCCTAATAATAAAAATAATCATTAACATAAAGCAAATAGAAGGTTATCATACATCCTCTGTACTTGTGACAGCCGTAGATTTTGTTAGTTAACTCACGATTTCATGAGGGAGTTGCCTCTTTCAGGCTCATGAGCATTCCAGTTTGGATGATTAATAACGTGATTATTTTAGTTATAATATTCTTGTTTTGTTTTACATTTGAATTACAGCATTTTGAATCCTTTCAGACTTCTCTTCCAGATTTCCAAATTCCATGAATCTTGTGAGGGTGTGACAATTTGAATGAATGTTTCCAGTAAGAAAACTTTGGCTTGTAATATGTCCTTGCTGCATAAAGCATTGCACTATTTTATATATGTGATAGCAGACTAAATTCAGTATTCACCTTGAGAACTAAAGTGAAATTAATTAGAATATACCACTGAGCTGTGTGTTCAGATTTACCTGGCAATTAATTTCCCAAGCATAATTGTATCTGGTTGCTGCTAAAGCTGAATGTCTGCTGTTGAAATTTGAAACGTGAATCATACTAGCCAATGAGGCAGCTATAGATTTTCCAGGCATAATTGGAGGTAAGCAGTGATAATTATTTGGAAATAGATGTCTTAAACACAAGCGTGTCTAGTAGCAGCTACAGGTGATTGTCACACTGGAAGTTTCAAACACAATTACTAACTACAATGCTTTAGGTTAGATAAACATAATTCCCTACTCTATAGTCTCTGGCTTATTAGATGCCTTTTTGAAAAAATATCCAATGCTGTTTTAATTATAATTATTAAAGAATTACATTTTCAAATAGCAGGATTAATCCAAATTTAGGATCCAGGCTTTCAGCCAATAAAAAATCAATTGCCTATTTTTTCCTTCACTGTATAAAAACATAACTTGTATTTCTGTGTTGAGCCCTTCTCTTCCACCTACTACTAAAGTGCTGGTGTTTTATGATTTCAGGATTTAAAAACTTGTAATATTATTTTCTTTTCCAGGAAAAGTTTAAGAAAATTTCACCCCTGTACCTTTGTTTCTACAGCTGTCAGTAATTTGTCTGTTCTTAACCTTTTGCCGAAAGTGTTAAACTTTTTTCTTTTTATCCGTGGAGTCCACATGAACGGATTCATGTAGAAACATATCAAAATTTTTATAAATTCTATCTCTGCAGTAAAAATCTATGCCATTACTTGCACTGCATGAAACTATTATCCCATTTCAAGGAAGATACTTTGATATCTTTGGACTTGGGTATCTGTAAGGTATCCTGCAGTTAGTCACGGGTCCACCATACACTAAAAAGTAGGAGCTTCTGCAGGACTATGGCTTTCAAAGGGTAGGGTTCTATAGAACACCTCACATATTTTCTGTAGCGCAATATTTCTGGCAAGTAATTTTGTAAGAGGAAACTTGTTTAATAAAAATGTAGTTTTTATCAGAAAAGATCATATCACAAATCTGAGTAAGAAATTTTTCAATCCGAATGGGAGAATTCAATATGGGGCTAAACAGTGATTAGGACCAAAATGGAGGATAGATATTGGGAAGTAGGAAAAATGCTCAAATGGGAGGAGCAATAAGGAAGGTGGCAGTGGGAAGGAAAGAAAGAAAATAGAGATAACAATAGAATTAAAAAAGAATGGAAGGAAAACAATAGTCTTGTAAGTCTTGTAAGTGGATACAGGAAGAAAGATTGAAGGGTGAGGCAGGTGAATAGAAAAAGAAGAATTAAGAGCTGGGTGGGGTGGACATGCCGATA